>NC_084851.1:24841759-25012507 GCF_033115175.1 Lepus europaeus | reverse complement strand
TAAAGATTAGAAATTTGTAATAAAGTAAATTTTATTATTGCTTCTAAGTAGTTAAAAGCTAGTTTTGTTACTTATGGATGCTTGTTCAGGAATTGCCTTCACAATGTTTAAGATTTATTAATTTTTTACTTATTCAAAAGAGCAACAGAGAGGTACAGACTTAGAGAGATAGGAAGACAGAGCATTTGTATCCATTGGTTCACTCTCTAGATGGCCAAAACAGCAAGGTCTGGGCCAGGCCAAGCAAGAGTCCAGGTGTCACATATAGGGCAAGAACTCAACTGCCTGGGACATATTTAAATAAAGACTTACACATGAAACACAGAGTAATAGAATTCATTAAACTGTACATTAAATTTCTACAACATCACAAATGTTTGAAAAGTCATGGAATTATAATTTGAAAAATTTATTTAAATCTGAAAATATTAATATTATTTAATGCACTTTTAAAAACAGATTTATTTTATTTATTTGAAAGACAGAGTTATAGAGAGAGGTGGCAGAGTTAGAGAGAGAGAGAGACAGTGAGAAAGGGTCTTCCTTCTGTTGGTTCACTCCCCAAATGCCCGCCACATCCTGCGCTGTGCTGATCTGAAGCCACAAGCCAGGTGGCTTCCTCCTGGTCTCCCATGTTGTTGCAGGGACCCAAGCACTTGGGCCATCCTCCACTGCCCTCCTGGGCCACAGCAGAGAGCTGGACTGGAAGAGGAGCAACCAGGACTAGAACCCGGCACCCATATGGGATGCTGGCACTGTAGGTGGAGGATTAACCAAGTGAGCCACTGTGCTGGTCCTTAATACATTGAGTGAATTAAGCCAGTCCCAAAGAGATAAATATCATATTTCTCCCTGATCAGTGACAACTAACTGAGCACCAAAAAGGAAACCTGTTGAAGTGAAATGGACGCTATGAGAAACAGTGATTTGATCAGCCCTTGTCCTGACTGTTGAGGAACAACTTAATACTTTATCCCTTTTAGTTTTTTTGTTGTTGTTGTTGTTCTACTTAATATTATTGGTTGAACTCTTTAGTTAACACACAATTATTCTTAGGTGTTTAAATTTAAGTGGAAAGTGATCTCTGTTAACTATAAGAGTGGGAATAAAAGAGGGAGGGGATGTACAGTTTGGCACATACTGGACTTGCCCCAAACAGTAGACTTAGAAATGTGCCAGGGGATTCTAATTCAATCCCGTCAAGGTGGCATGTACCAATGCCATCTCACTAGTCAAAGTGATCAGTTTCAGTTCATAATTGATCATAATGATAGGTTTAAGAGTCAAAGGGATCACATAAGTAAGACTAGTGTCTGCTAATACTAACTGATATAAATAATTAAAAAGGAACAAACAATCCAACATGGGAAGCAGGATACACAGCAGACTCATAGAATGGCAGATGTCCTAAACAACACTCTGGCCTCAGAGTCAGCCCTTAAAGCATTTGGATCCAGATAAAAAGCCCATGAGAGTATGGTAGCCATGGAAAGCCAAGACATTCTGGCCAAAAAAAAATTACCTAAATGAAAGATCTCAGTGAGTCAGATCCCAGGGAAAAGAATGGGCCATCAAAGGAGGAGGTACCTTTCTCTGAAGGGAGGAGAGAGCTTCCACTTTGACTATGACCTTGTCTAAATAAGATTGGAATTGGCAAACTCTAAAGGCTTCCATAGCCCTGGCAACTCATGACAGGAGCCTCGGGTGATTACTGATGCCATAAACAAGAGTGTCAATTATTGTTTTTTTGGACCAGCAGAATGGACAGTGAGAGAGAGAGACAGAGAGAAAAGTCTTCCTTTTTCCATTGGTTCACCCCCCAGTGGCCACTGTGGCCAGCGTGCTGCAGCCAGCACACCACACTGATCCAAAACCAGGATCCAGGTGCTTCTCCTGGTCTCCCATGCGGGTGCAGGGCCCCAGCACCTGGCCCATCCTCCACTGAACTCCTGGGCCACAGCAGAGAGCTGGACTGGAAGAGGAACAGCTGGGATTAGAACCATGCCCATATGGGATGCTGGCACTTCAGGCAGAGGATTAACCAAGTGAGCACGGTGCTGGCCCCTGTGATATTATTTTTGAAACATATTTTATGTCTTGGTGAATTAAAAAGCAAATATATAAATATAATGTCATAATTTTATTCTAAGGGTACAACAGTATTGAATTCCCTAATTGTGAAGTTGAAGAAATTAGTTCCTATTTAATTGTGTAACCTCATAATATCACTTCAGTTCTGCGCTAAGTACCACAAATTTTTCAGTCCTACATAAATCATTCTATGTAGATAGATAGACATAAATATATAAAATGTAGATAAAGTGTCTTTTTATTTACTGGTTTTAATTTTATGTCTTTCTGGCAATGATTCCTTCATCAAATTCAATTCAAGAGGGAGAGAAATATGAAGAACTCATAGAGGAATATGTGGTGGTAAATGTCATGAGACACATATGTCTAAGAGCATTTAGTTTAAATTTTCATTTATAATACTTATAAGGAAGATCATAATAGACTATTATGATAATTTTAGCTTTATAAAGCCTTTTAAAGCATATCATAGACAATTGTGATAGAGAGGTAGGTGTATCTATAGCAAACCAGTGTATTTTATGCTACTTGACTTTAGTGTCTAAAGCATATACATATAATGAAATGAATGTTCTTTATTTTTGGAAGTTTTCTGTAAGTATTATGTGGATAAGTACCAACATGTATGAGATCCTTAGGTTTTGGCTATAGGATCTCTGATCTGTCCATGACATCATTTGAACAATTAACCAGGACAGGTGCAGATACCACTGCTACATCATACAGGGCTGCATTATCCTGGGTGTATTCAGACACTGCTATATGGACCAGGATGGCAGGATTCAGACATCTTATGGTCCTCAGACTGTATAACTCCTGCCTTCTCTTTTTTAAAAGATTTTCTTTATTTGAGAGTTAGAGTTACAGACAGTGAGAAGGAGAAACACAGAGAAAGGTCTTCCACCCACTGGTTCACTCCCCAAATGGCAGCTACTGCCAGAGCTGTGCCAATCTGAAGCCTGGAGTCTGGAGCTTCCTCTGGTCTCCCACATGGGTGCAGGGGCCCAAGGACTTGGGCCATCTTCTACTGCTTTCCTAGGCAATAGCAGATGGATTGGAAGTAGAACAGCTGAGACTAGAACCAGTGCCCATATGGGATGCCAGTGCTTCAGGCCAGGGCATTAATCTGCTGTGCCACAGCACTGGCACCAACACCAGCCTTTTGTGAATAGCAACACAACTTTGCAAAAAACACTGAAATGCCGGGGCCAGTGCTGTGGCTGAGCAGATAAAGCCATCACCTGCAGTGTGGGCATCTGATATGGGTGCCAGTTCAAGTCCCAGCTGCTCCACTTCCAAGCCAGCTCTCTGCTATGATCTGGGAAAACAGTAGAAGATGATCCAAGGCCTTGGACCTCTGCACTTATGTGGGCAACCTGGAAGAAGATCCTGGCTCCTGGCTTCTGACTTCAGATGGCACAGCTCCAGCCTTTGTGGCCATTTGGGGAGTGGACTAATGGATAGAAGACCTTTCTCTCTCTCTCTCTCTCTCTCTCTCTCTCTCTCTCTCTCTCTCTCTCTCTCTCTCTCCCTCTCCTCTCCCTCTCCCTCTCCCTCTCTTTCTCTCTGTATAAATATTTCAAATAAATCATTTTTTAAAAAGAAATGCTGAAATTCCAAATATCTTACCTTTAATGAAACAGAATACAGACACTAGATTTTATATAGTTTTTTAGAAGATTTATTTATTAATTTGAAAGTTGGAGTTACACAGAGGGAGAAAGAGAGGCAAAGGCAGAGAGAGAGAGAGAGAGAGAGAGAGAGAGATGAGAGAGAGAGGAGAGAGAGAGATAGAGATCTTCTATCTGCTGGTTCACTCCCCAACTGTCCGCAGCAGCCTGAGCTGAGCTGATCTGAAGCCTGGAGCCAGGAGCTCTTTCCAAGTCTCCCACATGGGTGCAGGGGCACAAGAGCTTGGGCCATCTTCTACTGCTTTCCTAGGCCACAGCAGAGAGCTGGATTGGAAGTAGAGCAGCCAGGACTTGAACCAGTGACAGTATGGGATACCAGCACTGCAGGTGGTGGCTTTACCCACTAGGCCACAGCGTCAGCCTAAGATTTTTATATAGTTTATATTTTAGGACTTGTCTTAAATGTGTGGATAATTGATTTTTGTTTCTGTAATTTTAACATTATCATTATAATGTAAAAATTGCAGTTGTGAAGGTATGATGATGAACACATTGGGTCTGGTAACTCTTAATTGTGTCATTGCACATATCACATCATCAAACTGAATTATGCTTGGACAAAATGATCATGTAATTTTCTAAAAATCTCCAATTCTACAGTAAAAATAAATTTTTCAACCAATAGGGACTTTAAAATAATACAGAATTTGCATGGGATTATTTTCCTGTGTCTTATTTTAAAAGTCATATTCATTGGAACATACAGTATAAGCAATGAAGCAATATTTACTAAGGGAAAAATTAGTTGAATTCTTCCTACGACTTACATGGTCATCTAGATTCAGGCAGCTAAAAGACCCAATGCAGTCCACCCCACTGCAAAAAAAATTATCCAGGACACACTTTAGTCAAACTATGAAACATAAAGTAAAAGGAGAGAATTCCAAATACAGTAACAGAAAGTATCATGTTTAATATAAAGGAAAAGAAGCAAGTTTGTCAATAGAAACCATAGAGGCCAGAAGAGATTGGGGTGATACATTCAATATTTGAAAAGAAAAAACAAACCAAAACCACTAAACCATTAATATTATATCCAGCAAAGCTATCCTTTACAAATGGAGGCAAAATAAACTATTTCATAGGCATGTAATAACAGAGAATTCTACACCACTAGACCAGTCTTATAAGAAATTCTGAAGGGAGGCCTATATTAGAAGAAAACAATAAAGACACATAACATTACCAAATTCACCAACAGTGCTGATACCATCAGCAACCAATCAGCTTAATGGCAGGTGGTAGTTCTTACCAAAATACACCAAACTTGAATGCAAATGGATTAAATTTTCCATTCAAATACATTCTGATTGACTGAATAAATTAAAATTAAAAAGACCAAACTCTACACTGACTACATGAAACTAACTTCACAAGTAAAGAAACAGATGGACTAAAAGAAAACCTGGAAATTGATAAACCAGGCAAATGGAAACCAAAAATAAGTGAGAGTAGCAATATTCATATTAAATAAAAATAGCATATTAAATCAAAATAACATATCAAACCAAAAAATTATATTGTCACAAACTATAGAGACTAAGAAGGACATTTTATACTGATAAAAAGGTTTAAGTCCCAAGAGGGTATAGCAATCATTGATATCTACTCACCTAGCACAATACCACCAAGAGATATACAGTAAATATAATTGGACATAAAAGGAGAGATGGACTCCAATACAATAATAGTGGGCAACTTCAATGGCACACTGTTATCAGTGGATAGATAAACCAGACATAAATTCAATAAAGATATATCAGAGTTGAACCATACTAAGCAAATGGATCAGCTATAGATGTAGTTACAAAAGTAACTGGATGTAGTTTCATCTGACAGCTACAGAATGCACATTTTTCTCATCAGCACATGGAGGATTTTTTTTACTGTCATTTCACATTTTAGGCCTCAAATAAAATCTCACTAAAATTCAAAAGAGTGAAATAATCCCATATAGTTCTCAGACCACAAAAAGAATGAAACTAGAAATCAATGAGAACAATAGAATATTTACAAATTAAACAGCATGCTACTGCATGCCCAGAGTCACTGAATGAATTAAAAAAATAAAAAATGCTCTTGAAATAAATGAAAATTAAAATGCATCATATCAAATCCTGTGGGATACCGCCAAAGCAATACTAAGAGGAAAGTTTGTAACAATAAGTACTTATATTAAAAACTGATAAAGACCAGAAATAAATGGCTGAATCATGCATGTCTTGAACTTAGTAAAAAAAAAAAAGAAAGAAAGAAAAAGCCAATGCAAAAGTGGGATGAGATGTCATAAAAGTTTTTAGTTTAGCAGAGTGTTCCTGCACTCTGTGATTTGGGAACTGGCCAACTTTCCCTGGCCTGGAAAAGCCCCATTGCTTGCTTCCCATGAACAGAGCCCGGACTGAGTGCTCATGGGAAGTGGACTGAGACACCTGTGCCTCTCCCTCAAGGCTGTGGCAAAACCTGACTCTGAGGGTCAGCTGGTCCCTCTGGGAGCTGCTGGAGCTCTTTTTGGGAAGAGGATATTTGTTCATTCAGTAAATATTGCTTTAGGGAGGGGCTGGAAACAGTGGCAGGGTGGTCCCCAGCCTTTGCGGAGTAAAAGCCATGTTTTTAAAGAACAATTTCTGGCTGACCAGGTGATGCCTCACTTGAACTACATGTGCTGACACCACTGGGTAACTGGAGAAGCCAAAGCTCCAAGTGGAGAGGTCTCCCACCTTGTGACAGGCAGCGCTGGGAAGGGGAAGCAGGGCAAGGGTTGCAGGGTTTGCAGCTCCTCTCCACACCTTCAGATGGTGCAGGGGTCACAATTTCTTTCTTCATGACCTTGCCCTGGCCTAAGTTTCCTGGGCAAGGAATGTCACCTCCTTCCTGCTCAAGTTTAGTATTATTTCATTTTTTTCATTTATTAAACTTTTATTTAATGAATATAAATTTCCAAAGTACAGCTTATGGGTTACAATGGCTTCCCCCCTCCCAAAACTTCCCTCCCACCCACAACCCTCCCCTTTCCCGCTCCCTCTCCCCTTCCATTCACATCAAGATTCATTTTCAATTCTCTTTATATACAGAAGATCAGTTTAGTATATATTAGGTAAAGATTTCAGCAGTTTGCCCCCATATAGCAACACAAAGTGAAAAAACTACTGTTGGAGTACTAGTTATAGCATTAAATAACAGCGTACAGCACATAAAAGACAGATATCCTATGTAATATTTTTTAAATTAAATAATTTTCTATGCCATCTCCAATTTAACACCAGGATTTACACAGAAGATCAATTCAGTATATAATTAGTAAAGACCTCATCAGTTTGCACCCACACAGAAACACAAAGTGTAAAAATACTGTTTCAGTACTAGTTATAGCATCACTGCACATTAGACAACACATTAAGGACAGATCCCACATGGGATGTAAGTACACAGTGACTCCTGTTGCTGACTTAACAATTTGACACTCCTGTTCATGGCATCAGTAATCTCCCTAGGTTCTAGTCATGAGTTGCCAGGGCTATGGAAGCCTTTAGAGTTCGTTGACTTTGATTTTATTCCAATAGGGTCATAGTCAAAGTGGAAGTTCTCTCCTCCCTTCAGAGAAAGGTACCTCCTTCTTTGATGGCCCCCTTCTTTCCACTGGGATCTCACTCACAGAGATCTTTCATTTAGGTTTTTTTTCTTTTCCATGGTATCTTGGCTTTCCATGCCTACAATACTCTCATGGGCTCTTCAGCCAGATCCAAATGCCTTAAGGGCTGATTCTGAGGCCAGAGTGTTGTTTAGGATGTCTGCCATTCTATGAGTCTGCTGTGTATCCCACTTCCCATGTTGGATCCTTCTCTCCCTTTTTGATTCTATCAGTTAGTATTAGCAGATACTTGTCTTGTTTGTGTGATCCCTTTGACTCTTAGACCTATCAGAGCCATCAGTTGTGAGCTGAAATTGATCACTTGGACTAGTGAGATGGCATTGGTACATGCCACCTTGATGGGATTGTATTAGAATCCCCTGGCACATTTCTAACTCCACCATTTGGGGCAAGTCCAGTATTAGTTCATTTAAAATGCTATGTCCTGTGGCTATGCTTGTCTCTTTGTAAAAAGAACAAATACAAAAAAACAAAAAACTATGAAACAGAATAAACAAGATGTGGCTATGAAAAAAATTGAAACTAGAAAAATATTATAAAAGATTAACAAAACCAAAAGCTGTTATTTTTAAAGATAAACCTAATACACAAATTTTACATAGATTAACAAATATAAATAAATAAAATAAAATAAAATTATACATAGAGAAGGGGATATTATAGCTGACATCACAGAAATAGAAAGAACCACAAAATTACTATGAATAAATGCATGCTAAATCTCAAATAAAGGGATAAATTCCTAGTTCCATATATTATATCAATGACAAACTTTTTAAAATTTAAAACTTTTAAAATTTTTTGGAAGGTGGAATCACAGAGTGAGGGAGAGGCAACAGAGAGATCAATCTATCTACTTGTTCATTCCCCAAAGGACCTCAATGGCCAGAGCTGAGATGAGCAAAAACCATTAGCCTGGAATTCCATCCTAGTCTCCCACATTATGGAAGGGTCCAGATACCATCATTCTCTGCCTTTTCAGGTACATAAGCAAGGGGCTGTGTTGGAAACAGTGGCTTAACAGGCTAATCCTCTGCCTTGCAGTGCCAGCACACTGGGTTCTAGTCCCGGTTCAGGCTCCGGATTCTATCCTGGTTGCCTCTCTTCCAGGCCAGCTCTCTGCTATGGCCCGGGAAGGCAGTGGAGGATGGCCCAAATGCTTGGGCCCTGCACCCAAATGGGAGACCTGGAGAAGTTCCTGGCTCCTGGCTTTGGATCAGCATGATGCACCGGCTGCAGCGGACATTGGAGGGTGAAACAATGGCAAAAAGGAAGACCTTTCTTTTTGTCTCTCTATCTCACTATCCACTCTGCCTGTCAAAAAAAAAAAAGAACTTAAATATTTTACAAATAGCTTTCAGTACCCATAAAAGCTTGTCTTTTTTGAAAATATCTTTCAGGATGGGCATTTGGCTTAGCAGCTAAGACACCACTTGGTGTATTTGTATCCCATATTAGATGACCTGGGTTCAAATCCTGGGTCCCCTTCTGATTTCAGCTTCCTGAATGACAGATTGTGGTCCAAGTACTTAAATCCCTGCCACTGCTGTGGGGGACTCAGATTGAGTTCCTGGCTTCTGGCTTTGTCTTAGTTCATAACTGGATGTTGCAGGCATTTGGAAAGTGTACTAATGGGTAGACGAAATATCTTGGTCTCTCTTTCTCTGCCTTTCAAATAAAAAATGAATTTTAAAAATGTTAAACCTGGTTTATTTCTTTCTATCAACATTATGAGTAACTTTATGTTTTTCCTTTTGCTCTGAGAATCAGAAAGCTGAATCTAAATTCAAACATATGTTGAGTTAGTATTAGTGGCATAATTTTCTTTGTCCCTTGATATTACTCTTTCTAGTTTAATCCTCATTATATAACATTATTGCACTTTAAGTTACCTAGAAACTATCACTAGTAAAAACAATAAATTACAAGTTGATTTTCAAATGCAGATATTTTATTTAAACATATAGTATTTAACCATACTAATTTTTAACTTTACCATTCCCTTTTTGTATTTTATTTTCACATTTTAACTTTTTAATTTTATTTACACATTTTGATTTTTGTCTGTTCTTCCCTGAATCTACTCAGAAACAAGTCCTGGAGCCTAAGTTGTGGACACTTTAGTCTGAACCATAAGTTATTTCTCTCCACATGAATTCCCCATGATGTATACAGTATATAAAATGAAACACAGACATTAAAAATAAACTACGGGAAACAATTTTGTTCAATCACTTACACCTGTCAATAATGTGTTCCATAGAGGGGATTATGATTAACTTGGGCACTGACTGAGGTATAGGCTTTGCTTCTGCTGCTCTGAAAGGCAGCCTGGGTGCTTCCCCCTCTCAGGGGAGGAGGACGTGCGAGAGCTGGGCATCCAGTGTTCCTGGTCACAGGAGGGCGGCCTCGGCCACTGTTCCTGAGCAGTGGAGCTGCTGCCCTCAGACTTCCCCACTCACGTTGGCAGCCTTGTCCTTGTCGGGAAGAGGTACCTGGGCTGTGATTTTACCCCATTTGCCATCTCTCACCCAGCGGAGGAGTTCAAGAGACACTCGCCCCCTTCAATGGGGAGGTAAGACCTCCTTCATGGCTGATCCTTCTAGCGGCTTTTCCCAGCATGGGAATCCTGAGGCAAGCCCTGGCCTCAATATCCCAGCACACAGGCTTTGTGTTCCTACAGTCTTAACTCACAGTGGCTGTAGCAAAGCAATGAGGTTAAACGGAAGTGAACTCGGGCCTGTAGAGGGCAGTCACTGCGCATGCTCACAGAAGACCAGCAGCCACCAATAATCAGTGCCTATGTTGGGTTCTCACTTCTGAGTGATGGCCTTCCTTGCTTTCAAAATGAATGGGTCCTGGTGACAGCTGGCAACATTTCCAGAAGGAAAGATTCAGATCTGGAACTTCAGGAGGCTGAATACTTTGTCCCTAGTAAGTTTCCCTAAATTCTCTGTACCTCTCTGTATCACTGAAGTACACCTCACTCTGTCCTAGACAGTTTCTTTGAGAATTTAACAACTGCAGCAAAACTGTGTTTTCATGACTTTAGAAACCGGCCATACGTGTTACCAATTGTGATTTTAGAAACAGAAATCAGTGCATGTTTGTGTTATTTCAATTTTGATTATTTTTATATATAGGAACCACCAAAGTAAAACGTATGGTTAAATGGTATAGATCATCTAAAACATCAGAAACACAGATATTTGGGAACACAAAATAAATTTAAAAACCCTTTAAGGAAGCTTCAAAAACAGTATTTTAAATATGACTTACTTGTATTTGCCACTTTTTCCAAAAATGTTTCTCTTTTTTCAATTTTGATACTACTATGACTTGTAAATAATTGTTGATAATTCTGACTACAGTTTTATGCTCTGAAATTGTAGAGATTATATTTCTGAGAGAATATCTTCTTGTACAGTGTCCTATATAATAGATTGCTTTTTATTTAATTAACATTTTATTGAGTACAACTATTATGATTGCAGTATTGATAATATATTATAGGAGAAAATAAAAGAAAAACCTGCTAGCATGTATATGTATTTTATATGTGTTAAGGAACTTTTTAATTGGGTTTTTACAGTACCCTCTGATTTAAAATCTATTGTTTTTTTCTGATCTAAAAAACAAAGTGGGTAATCTAATTACTGAATGAAAAAGAAAAGGCATTTTTATCAAACCCACCATGCTGAAGTGAAAAAGCTTAGTATGGTAACAGAGGGTAGAAATTTTAGACTATGTTGGCTTTTTCAAATGTTGCAATTTCAATCTGGAAAAATAGCTTGATTCAAAACCTGGTGTATATTATAGAGTATATTATAGAGCTAGAAATAGAATGTTTTAGGCAGCTCCTCCTTTCAACTCTTTCACAAGTTAGTAAAATAAGCTAATTTTTCATCTAGAAATTCAATTTAGGGAAAAATTCTAATATGGGACATCAGGTAAGAAAAATCAGTTAAGGAAACTGTTTTAAAAAAATGTTCAGTAAGAAAGGTAGGAGGTGGAAAAGAGACATTTCATTACAAAATTTGATACTGAAGACCTACGAAATAGATAAATGTAGTTTGAAAGTGTTTCCACCTGAGACAGGAAATTTCTTTGAAAAACACTAAAGATGAAATGAAGCAGATGAATATTTTTTAAAATATTCTCTCAAGTGCTTATAGATCTCCATGAAGAAATGGAGTTTAAATCTTTTAGGACACTTTTGGATGTTGGTCTTCTGGGTAAAAAGATACTACAGCATTTTCTTGCCAAAAAACCATGTTTTTGAAAGACCAACCTGCCTTAATAATTCATTAGATAAGCATTAGAGTTCTCACGAAGCATAGAAAATGCACTAAAGTTTCATAAAATAATACTTAATCAAAATGGTAGAAATAATGTTATAACTAACTTCCATTCAGATAAATGATTAACTCAAAATGTATGTTAGAAAATAATTTTATAGACTAAAATATGTAGAAATGTAAAGAGGTACTCATATAAATTATAATTCAAACATGAACTTAATAAATCAGTAACTTTATAAATCATAATTAGGTTTTGAATTTGAAGATTGATATTTTATGACTATAATGACACATAATATTTTGCTTTATCTTTATTGAGACATTATATAAGACACTGACATTTCTTAAGTTCATTTGGGGTGAACATCACCTTTGGCAAGAATTTTTATTAAAATTTTTAATATTTTTTTCAAAACGAAGTTACACATTTAATAATAATAATATCAGATCTGTATATAAGTATAACGAATAATTACAAAGTAACAAAGAATAGCATAGTTTGTTTCCCATTATAATCCCCTGTATTTTCACTCTGTAATAACTATAAATTCACTTCTTCAGTCCCCTCTGCTCACTCACCTGTGGCATGACATGACTCTGTCTTCATGAGACTGTGCTGGCACATTCTCATTTCTAGCATGGCTCCTCCTGTCAGCTATGTCATCCCACTACAAGATGGAAACTGGCATGAGAGAGATGGTGGCCTAAACTAATACCTAAAGACAGATCAGAACCTATGGCCTCCTGAGCCCACAACCTCTGTAAGTACGGGCTGAGCATAAGAATATCTTATTGTTAAAATTGTCTCTGACCAAGTTAGCTGAATGGTGACTATCACTGCTCACTAGGGTTCTAAGTTCTATCACTAAGGAAGTGATAACACCTTTACTCCCCTTACCTGATCCATCTCCTCTAATAGGAAAACCCCCAAGAATCCTCCATTGATTTCCCAGGCACATTAGCAGGGAGTTGGATTGGTAGTCGAGCAGCTAGGACTTGAATTGGTGCCCTTAAGGGATGCCAGCACTGCAGGCTGGGGCTTTAACCCACTCTGCATCAGCACAGGCCCCTAATGATACCTTTTGACTTTTCTGTTTCCCATGTTTTCATTAAAATGGTATGTTACTCTTATACAAAAGAATATTAAAAAATAGCATTCTACTACTACCTGTATTATAGATAAGCATGTAGCTAAAATTTCTTTTAAAGTTATGAAAGTTATGTATAAAATTCAAAACCTAAACCATATCCCCATGAATCATTCATTCATCAATTAATTTAAACTTTTAAACTATATTCTGAATACCTGTATTCTTTCTCATGCTAATACTTCCTACCTAAGAATTGACTCATATAGACTTATTTCATTTACTCTACAATTGGATTTATTGTAATTGTGGTATTATAAGTATGTAGCAAATTAATATGTAGGTAGCAAGTAGATAATAACTTTTGAAATCTTCAAAGTGTACCCAGATAAAATGAAAACCCATTAACCATATGAACAAAACATCATTGCCCAAGAATCTGGACTTCAATAGCAGATATACCTATATTCAAATTCCAGTTCTGTTAATGACATCTTGAGTGCTACCAGACAATATCATGTCACTTTCTTTCTTTTTTATTTTTTCTTTCTTTCTTTCTTTCTTTCTTTCTTTCTTTCTTTCTTTCTTTCTTTCTTTCTTTCTTTATTGACAGGCAGAGTGGACAGTGAGAGAGAGACAGAGAGAAAGGTCTTCCTTTGCCGTTGGTTCACCCTCCAATGGCCGCCGTGGCCAGTGTGCTGCGGCCGGCGCACCGCGCTGATCTGATGGCAGGAGCCAGGTGCTTAACCTGGTCTCCCATGGGATGCAGGGCCCAAGGACTTGGGCCATCCTCCACTGCTCTCCCGGGCCACAGCAGAGAGCTGGCCTAGAAGAGGGGCGACCGGGACAGAATCCGGCACCCCGACCGGGACTAGAACCTGGTGTGCCGGCGCCGCAAGGCAGAGGATTAGCCTAGTGAGCCACGGCGCCGGCCAATATCATGTCACTTTCTAATCTTCATCATCTGTATCAAAAATCAGGATAATGGAAACATATAGAGTGTTTGTAAAAATTTAATGAGGTAAATAACATTTACCAGTGTCAGTGCCTGACACATACTCATTACTCATTCATTGAAGATTTTCAGGTGTAATCCATTTGAGATTACTTCTGAACTTAATACAGCAGAATGGGAGGTCCAAGATGGCTGAATAGAGATAAGATGGGCTGATTTTGACCACAGGAAGATAACAGAAAGCAAGTGAAGTAACTGCATTTCCAGGACCGAGTTTAATAGAAGCTTCTGTGGAAGCTTCCACTTCTGTGGAAATCCTACAGAAAGTAGGAAGACTCAGTGGAGCAGCAGGGACAGTATAAATACATAGCAGTAGTGGGGACACCACGGGGGACTCCCACAGCTGGATCTGCTGGAGATACCATCTTCTTGGAGCTAGGTGAGCTCTATCTGTGACATCTTATGTCACTGGTGATTTTACCTGAAGGAGAACCATGTGGACAGCTTTGATGTTGAGTCAGGCCTAGTGTTATAGTGAGGGGCAGTTTGCACACCTTACCCTGTGACAGCAGAGCAAACTGATTCCCTTCTATTTCCCCAGAAGGGTGCCTGGTGACTAGCAGGAAGAACATGGTACTAAAAGGTAAATTTATTTTGATGAATACAAAAATTTTTGAAATTCATTATTATTTTTATAATACATTTTCATAAAGTTTTTGCAGACACTCCCTTTGCATGGAATTTCAAAAATTGAGCCAAAATAAACTTATTTTTAAATCATATATTCCTCAGAATCCTTAAAGCACTCTTCTGTGTGCAAATATGTGCTGTGTGATATAAAAATCACAATCAAATATTATTAACTCAGAAAATACATAAAAGTTTAAATATTTTGAAATTAATACCGATAATTCTTGGTATTGTCATTGACCCCTGCTGTGTCTCATGTTTTCAAGTTTCAGGAATTCCTCTTCAGATCTATTTTGTAAGTCAGTAAAATAAAGAAAAATCCAGTAAAATATGTGTGACCATAATGTTTATATTATAAAAATTTTAAGACTATTTCAAGTTGAGACTTTGGATATAAGTATAGTGAGTAATTGTACAAAACTCCTGAGAAAGGCTTAAGTAACACTTGAATGTCAATTTGACAGGTAACTTGAATGTCAGTTTGACAGGTTTTCCCACATATGAAAATCAACTGAGACAACTACATGCATTGAATAAATCACTTACATCTTTGTGCATTTTGTATCAATTTATTTATTATTGATGACAACATATTGGGAAAGCAAATCTATCAGAAATGCTGAATGAATACAAGAAGGTTAATCAATATCTTCATTAGGTAAACACAAATCAAAACCACAGCAGGATATAACTCCATACTGATTTGAATAGATATAATCAAGACTACAGATTGGTTTGAGTGAGAATTTAGGGAAAAATAGTAGCTTTATACAGTGATTCTGAGATTGTTAAATTATATATTTACTTCAATAAACATTTTGTTGATTTCTGAAAAGACTAGCATAGTGTTACTGTAGGGTCCATCAATTCCACTATAAAATATATATCCTACAGAAATGGAAAAACATACAAGACACAAATGCAAATGTTTAGAGAAGCATTAGTTGCAGCAACCAAAACTGGAAAGGGATCAAAATGTCCATTAATGGATGAGTAGACAAATTAATAAGTGCTTGTATCATCCATCAAAAGGAATGGAGTGGTATTTGCTAGAATATGAATAGATATTGAAAAAAATTATGCTTCAGAGGGAAATAGGAAGAGACGGGTCAAAGGTTGCAACATCACAGATATAGGAGAGTTGATTTTGGTGTTTATTGTACAGTAGGGTGACCATAGTTAGCAATAGAGTCATTATATATTTCAAGGCTACTAGAATAGGGAACTTTTAATGTTATCACCACAAAGAAATGACAAATGTTTAAGATGGCATGTATATGAATTGCCTAATTTCATAATTACACAACTCATACTTGAATCAAAATATCACATTTTGTTCTACAACTGTGTAAAATTATGTCAAAAATAAAAAGGAAATGCAAAAATAAAAATATACTTTTCAAAAATATAAAGATATGACAGTTGTAGGCCATAAGAACACATGGTTTTATGAATGACTCATCCACTATTACAATCATAACAACAAAGAATCCAAAGAACACCTATAGAAATATTATTCAGGAATATTTAAATACATATATAAGTAGAGAAAAAGCTAATTTCACTACCATATGAAATACAAATTGTTTAAATAAATAAAACTCAAAGATTGCCCAGACTAAAGTCACATTACCTAGAATGGTGTTGTCTTTGTGAGAAAAGACTTTCCATCTAATCATTCAGGTTTTTTTTTCACATCTGTTAATCAATGAGTTCTATTTTTTCATCTAGAAAAATATTTAAAATATAAAAACACCATTCATTTCAAATTTAGAAACAGTAATTCTTACTATCCCCTAAACAGATCAACAAGCTAGATGGAGAGCAAATCAATAAAAACCCTCCAAACAAAGAAATTCTAGGACTGGAAAGCTTCGCTTCTGAATTGTAGCCAACATTTAAAGAACAAATTCCAATTCTTTTAAATACATGTTTTTATTTTATTTATTTATTTGAAAGTCAGATTTACACACAAAGAGAAAGAGATACAGAGAGGAGAGGTGTCTTCCAACTGCTTGTTAACTCCTCAGTTGGCCACAAAGGCTGGAGCTGAGCAGATCTGAAGCCAGGAGCCAGGAGATTCTTCCAGGTCTCCTATGTGGGTGCAGGGTCCCAAGGCATTGAGCCATCTTCTACTGCTTTCCCATGCCATAGCAGGGAGCTGGATCAGAAGTGGAGCAGCTGGAATATGGATGAGTTCCCATATGGGATGCCAGCACTGCAGGTGGCAGCTTTACCCACTACTCCACAACACTGGCCCCCCAATTCTTCTCAAGCTATTCAAAATAATTGAAAGGGAGGGAATCCTCCCAAATTCCTTCTATGAAGCCAGCATCACCTTAGTGTCTAAACCAGGAAAAAGATGCAATAGAGAAAGAGAATTATAGACCAATATCCCTGATTAATATTGATGCAAATATCCTCAATAAAATACTAACCAATTGAATCCAACAACACATTAGAAAGATCATTCATCCAGACTAAATGGTTTCCATCCCTGATATGCAAGGATGGTTCAACATTCCTAAGTCAATAACTGTGATACATTACATTAACAAATTGAACCACAAAAAACATGTGATTATCAATAGATGCAGAGAAAGCATTTGACAACCCTAAGCAAATTAGATATAGAAGGAATTACATTGTTTTACCTTGGTATGTGTGGAAAAAGTCAAGTTTCTGAAAAATAGGGTTCATATAGGTGAACAAGCAATTTTCTTGAGCACGTCTAGGCATAGGCATGGTCAGCAACAAGTGGACAACAATAACAAGTTAACCTATGTTATCAGAAAGTTTGCTTAAAACAGTGAAGGCCTGACTACAGAGACATAGTGTGCATCTGAGAAAGCTGGTATCTCCAGGGTTTCAGACCAGCTCATGAATCAAGTAAAGCTCACCAAGTCCAAGTAGAACAATGAGGCACAAATGTTCTTATAGGAAACATATTTGCTTTCTCACTTGGGCAGAATTTCTCTTTGCTGAGAGCCATGCTGGTTCTTCCTATAAATTCCCACTCTGTGCAGTACCTGAAATGTGCTTTCCTTATTGACACTTTTTGTTACCTGACATCAATATCCTGGAAAGAATGGGATACGGTGGTCAAAATATTAGGAAGATGCCATACTAGAGCATGTGGACGAGATAGTGCACTATAGTCTTTAGATCCACAGCCCCTAAAAGAATTTATTATCTCTTCAGATTATAGATGTCCTGATTTGGTGGAAATGCAGATCCTGGTCCTGGAATATATTGGAAATCAGCACAATCTTATCTAGAAGCAAATTGGAGTCTTAGGCTGTAGTCACCAATAAAATTTTAAGTCATATGTTTTTAAAGACTTATTTATTTGAAAGTCAGAATCACAGAGAGATAGGCAGAGAAAAGACCGAGATCTTCCATCACTGGTTCACACTCAAATGGCCACAACAGCTCACAGCCAGAGCTAGGAGCTTCCTGTGGGTCTCCCACATAGGTTCAGGGTCCCAAGATCTTGGGTCATCTGCTTCTTTCCCAGGTACACTACAGGGAGCTGGATTGGAAGTAGAGCAAACAATATTCACACTGGTGCCCATATAGAATGTGAGAACTGCAGATGGTGACTTAACCTACCAGGCCACAATGCCAGCACCAGATATTGTCCTGACTTCTCTGAATCTCCATTATTTTAATTAGAGGTGTCTACAAGATGAGGAACAATCCCATAGGTGACTGTGGCAACAGATTGTTGCACCAGCATGGGGATGTGAGCTTGATTCACATAGAAGTCTTTGCCCATAATGCAAGCACAGTCAGATCTACAGTTGCAGCTGATCAATGTGTCAGGGCAAAGAAACATTTCTCATTGCTTCAGGGGAGGTCAAGGCATTTGTGAAGCTTGGGACCCACATATACTGTGGCTGTGCCTAGAGTGGGATATTTTGACTTAGGATTCAACAACGGCTGAATCCAGAAAAGACACACTGATTTTGATCAAGGGAAGACACCCGAAAAAATGGGAGGATCTGCATTCCCAGGAGAAAGTTGGATCAAAGTTTTCAGTGACAAGTTTACAGTAAGAAGAAACACTTTACTGAGCAGCAAGGGTTGTACATACATATAGTAGCTCATGAGACGACACCAACAACTCCCACAACTGGCAGTCAGTGGGGAGGCCATCTTCCCATAGCAAAGAGAGAGGAGTGTGTAGAAGCCTGTGTTCTACTGGTAATATTATCTGGGGAAGTGTAAATAGAATAAAATATACTGTTAAAAGGAAAATGAAAAAGTTTAACTCAAGGACAAGAAGTAAACAAGATAAGGAGTTAAGTCTGTACAACCTTGGGTGAACATAGAGGCTGGGGAATAGAGGGTACCCTCTATTCTTCCAAACAATGTTCTAATCAAATTGTGTGGTAATATGGCCCTGGCCATGCCAGTTTACAGACAACTTTAAAAACATTTGCCTCTGGCCAATTGGCAAGCACTGCTAAGGTTAAGGTCAGGTAAGGGATTACATAAAGAAAGGATATAAAAGTAAGAAGAAAAACAAATGCAGGTGATACTGATTGCTTCCTGAATGATACATGCATTGTCCATGATGCTTTATTCTGGTGGTGTGGTTATAAGTATCTAATGAATGGGAGTCTTTGTAAATAATTCTTATCTTTCTAATTTCATGGGTATGTAGATGTTTATTGGTAAATCGAGCCTCTAATGTTGAAGTCTGTGCACAGTTCTTGGCCATATCACTATCTGGTCAAAACAGGAAGAGACTCATGGTCACCACTGATTTTGAGTCCAGGCATAAAAGTAGAAACAGGACAGGGTTTCCAGTTTACTTTGTGAATGGAAGGCACATTGCTAAACTACCCTTCCTCCAAGATGTCCAGGGACCAGTGGAGAAGACCCAGAATAAGGTGAGTGTAGCCTGCATTGGCAAACACACCTTTGGTGAATTTTGTAAGATGGAGAAATTAATGGTCCCCTCTGCCTTTTAGCTTGAGCAGAAGAGCTGGTGGGAGACATTATTGCCACTTACCTCCATGACTAGAAGGCATATTGCTCCCCCTAACACACACAAAACAAAGGTGCCTAGCATCCAACAGCAGAAATGCTATGTTCACAGAATAGGGCAAGTGGAGTCTGACTTTCAGCAATGCTGAAAGGCAGTGTACCCAATTGTCACTTGCTCCCCTCACCCTTCCATCAAAGATCCAGACTCAGGAATGGGGCGACTCTCTTTTGGATGTGGAGGCTTTTGAGATCTCATGGAGTCTCTGAGTAGAGAATATCTGCACCTAGTGGCTACAGAAATTCTGTGTGTGAGAGTCCAAGAAATTGATAAGTGCATAAGGTGTGGCTGAGTCTTTGGCCAATTATGAAACTCCAGATACTCAGAATTTCCTGAGTGCAGAATGCTCCATATTCACACTTTTAAGCACATATATTCTTTCTTCAGTCCATACACTTGAGTTGGAGGTGGTTTGCAGGAAGAGAGAGATTTACCTTGGTACAGCAAAGGTTGAAGGTAGTGACCATGCCAACCAAGGTGATAATCCTGTCTCCCCTACTGACTACAGACAGCTACAATGCATAGTGATGGTGTTATGTTGGACTTTGAGCCTAGCCATAAATGCTTGCCAGAGCTCCCCTGATCCCATTTAGCACACACTTCTGGATTTATTGCCTACATTAAAAATAGCTCACAAAGAGAAAAACATATTGAAAGTGAAAGAATTAAAAAAGATAGTCCATAGGGCTGGAAGTATGGCATAGTGGGTAAAGCTGCTGCTTACAGTGCCAGTAACCCATATGGGTGCTGGCCCAAGTCTCCACTGTTCCACTTCTGATCCGGCGCTCTGCTAAGTTCTGGGAAAGCAGTTTAAGATGGCCCAAGTCCATGGACCCCTGCACTCACATGGGAGATCCAGAGGAAGTTCCAGGCTCCTCTGTCTAGATTGATGCGGCTCCAGCCATTGTGGCCAATTAGGAAGTGAACCAGTGGATGAAGACCTCTCTCTCTTTCTCTGTCTCTCCTTCTCTCTCTATGTAACTCTTTCAAATAAATAAAATAAATCTTTTTAAAAATGATATTCCATGAAAATGGAAATAAAAATGAGGTATATATGCATTTTAAGAGTTATTTTAATAATTTGAAAGGTGGAGTTACAGAAAGAGGTAGAGACAGAGAGAGAGGTCTTCCATCCACTGGTTCACTCCCCAAATGGCCAGAATGATCAGAGTTATACCAGAAAAAATCCAAGAGCCAGGAGCTTCTTCCAAGTCTTCTACATGGATGCAGGGGCCCAAGAGCTTGGGCCATCCTCTACTGCTTTCCCAGGCACATTATCAGGGAGCTGGATCAGAAGTGGGGCAGCCAGGACCCTAAATGACACCAAAATGTGATAGCAGCCCTGCAGGCAAGCGCTTTAACTTACAGGGCCAAAGTGCTGGCTCCATAACAATCTCAATAGTAGACAAAATAGATGTTAAGACAAAACTGTTACATGAGACAAGGTTATTATATATGATTAAGGAATCAATTCAACAGGAAGATGTTACTATAGTAAGTATATATACACCCAATGCTATAGCACCCAGTTATTTAAAACAAAAAATGAATTGATCTAAAAGCAGATAAATATCCCAACACAATGATTATTGGTGAATTCAATGGCTCACTTTCATCAATAGAGACATCATGAGACAAAATAACCAAAAAAACAAGGAAGTGAATCTACACTTTTGACATTATGGATCTAATTGATATCTATAGGAGAATTCATGCCACATTAGGAGAATACATAATCTGTCATCAAAGCATGGAACATTTTCTAGAATAGACCATATGTCCAGTCACCAAAAAAGTCTCAACAAATTAAATTATACCATGTATATTTTCTGATTACAATTGAATTAAGCTGGTAACTAATAACACAAAAATTCTAGAAAATATACAAACACATGGATACTGACCAACATGGTCCTAACTGAACAGTGGATCATAGAAGAACACAAAAAGGAAATACAAATATTACCTTTAAACAAAGATGTCAACTCATCATATCCACACTTATGGGATACAGCAAAAATGATGTTAAAAATAAAGATCAAATAGCAATTAATGCCTATATCAAGAAATTGGCAGGGTAGCAAATATATGATCAATAATACATCTCCAAAGAACAAACCAAATCCAAAATAGTAGGGGTGAAAGAAATGATAAAATTAGCTAGAAATTCACAAAATTGAAGTTAAATGAGATATAAAACATCAGTGAAATGAGTAGCTGCTGTTTTGGAAACAAAGTAAATTCACAAAAAAAGGAAGAAGAACCAAATTAATAAAATCAGAGATGAAAAGCAAAATGTTATAACTGATGCTGCTGAAGTGAAAAGCATCATTAGAAATTATTTCAGTAAGATTCGTGCCAGTGAATTGGAAAATCTATAAGAAATGGGTAGATTTATGGACACGTAAGATCTACCAAAATTGAATAATGATAACATTGAAATTCTAAATAGACCAAAAGCCAAGATGGAGATTGAATCATTACTAAAGGCATTCTCAAGAACCACATCAAAAAAACCCAAGGATTTAATGGCTTCACTGCTGAATTCTAATAAACTGTAAATGAACCAGTTCTAATTTTATAAAAATATAATATAAGCATTAAAAGAGAATGAATTATCTCAAACCCCTTTATGAGCCCAGTGTCATCTTTACTCCAAATCCAGAAAAAAAATACAACAAAGAGAGACTGATATTCCACAAAAAAATATTAATGCGAATATCCTAAACAAGGTACTAGCTAAACAAATCTAACAATACATCAAAAAGATTACACTCAGGCCCAGTGGGATTTATCCCAGGAATGCAGGGATGGTTCACCATATGTAACTAATAAATGTGATACATCACATTAACAAATTGACTAGTGAAATACAGATGATTATCTCAATAAATGCAGAGAAAGCATTCCACCATGATAAAAACATTAAGCAAAATCAGTATAGAGGAATATATGTAACACAATCAAAGCAATCCATGACAAACCCACAGCCACCATTGTACTGAATAGGGAAAATCTGAAAGAGTTTGCACTAAGATGTTGAAGTAGATAAATACACACTTCCATGATTGTTTTCCAATACAGTTTTGGAAACTTCATGAAGAGTCATTAGGCAAGAAAAAGAAATAAAAAAGGTACAAATTGGGAAGGATAAAATCAAATTTTCTGTTTGCAGATAACATAACCCTATATTTAGGGGAACCAAAAGACTTTACTAAGAAAGTATTGGAACTCACAAGAGAATTTCTCAAAGTTGCAGCTTATAAATATAACACACAAAAATCAATATTACTTGTACATACAAACAGTGCTGTGGCTTAGAAATAACTTGTAAGATTAGTTCCATTCACACTAACTACAAACTTTTCAATGCCTTGGAATAAATTTAACCAAGGATGTCAATGACATTTACAATGAAATTTACAAAATATTAAGTAAATAAATTGAGGAAGACACAGAAAAAGTGGAAAAAATATTCCATGTTCATAGGTTGGAAGAATTGATATAATCAAAATGTCCATACTATCAAAAGCAAGCAAAGTTATCCCAATCAAAATGCCAAACCATCCTCCTGAGATACTGATCAAAACAAAGCTAAAATTGATAGGGAAACATTAGTGGCCTCGAATAGCTAAGGCACACTTAAACAACAAAAACAAAGCTAGAGGCATCACAATATCAGATTTCAAGACAAATATGCAGAACTGTTATAATCAAAACAGCCTACTATCAGCATAAAATAGACATGAATACTGATGGAACAGAATAGAAATCCCCAAAATTAAGATTTTCATCTAAAATGAATCTTTCACAAGTGAACCAAAATCGCTGTCTGTAGAAAGGACATCCTTGTCAACAAATAGTATAGGGAAAATTGGATCTCTGCATACAGAATTATGAGGCAAGGCCTTTATTTTACATCTTATACAAAAATAAATTCACAATGAATCAAGGATCTAAATCTGTAACCTGATATCATCAGATTTCAGAATACATTAATTATTTGTGGTAATTTTAACATCTGATATATCATGGTTTCTGATATATTACAATTTTTATTTAATATTCCCTATATTGCCTATTTGAGGTTTCTTTTAATAAATAATTACAATAAATATAGCCAATCAATATCAAGTTAATTCAGATATTCCAATTTGTAGTTATTTGTACCATTGATAAAGTACAGACATTATGATAAAAATAAAGTACAGATATTATTATAATATTAGCAAAAATTACACACACTGTCAAAAGGACAGGTACTGCTTCTTTCAACACAATAATTTAAATATAAATTATTCTGTTAGTCTAATAATTGGTATATATCAGGACAAGTGTTTGGCTTAGCAGATAAGATGCCCATATGTCATGTTGTAGTATCTGAGTTGTATACTGGATTCAGAATGTGAGTCCAGCTTCCTGCTCACACAACCTGTTGAGGAAGTCCTGGAGGTTCATATGGTTTGGTTCTTACCACCTTGATTCATGACTTCAGTTGACCCTAGCCTGAAGCTGATACAGAAATTGGGGAAGTGACCTGCAGATAAGAGCACTCTCTGTCAATTTGGATAAAAAAATAAATAATTCATTTAGTAAAAAGTACATAGCAGAGCATTAAGGGACAGCCTTACTGTGAATAAAATACAATGTAAAATTAAAATTCAGTGGTTAACTGGTAGATTTCTTAGTATATTCAGATGAGAGAACTGGATGGACACTTGATAATCATTCAACTCTTATTCACATATAATATTATAATTGCATTTTATATGAATAATCATAATTGTTCTGATGTGGTAGGTGCTAAGGATCATCAAACTGTTGTATTAATTGAAGATAGGTTTGTTTATACCTTTGGTCTCATTATTTTTCTTCAACTGGGAATTATTCTTCCACATTTAATGAATAATGTACCTAAATAGATAAATTTCCCTTTTAGAACAATAACATGAATACTTTCTATAAAATTTATGTGAACAAAAAGTTGACAACTTATTTTAATTACTTAACCTTGTGTGTGTGTGTGTGTGTTATTTTTTCATGGGATAAATCAAGCATAATATAAATTATCATTTGTTTGGGGTAAGGTAGAAGACACATATGAAATGAGGCACTTGAGAAATAAGCCAACAAATCAATCAACATGTAAGCAATTATAAAGAGAGAGGGAGATCCAGATTTAGGAATTTTGAAATTGAAAGTTTTAAGGTCATTTTTGAGAAAAATAAAATACATCACTAGAATATGGGCTAGTGCAAGGTAGGCATCCAGAAACTGTGGTGAGAAAAACTGTTTATAACATGGTAATGAACAGTGAACAACTGAGAAATAAATCATTCCTTACTGTGTGTAAAAAATGAATTGTGTTCTTGGAACGACTGTTTAATTAGTGTGTTTTGAAAGCTATTTTCTAGATCTTAACAGTGAAAAGTGTGTAACTGCTCTCTGTCCTTTGCTCTTTATCATATGGACATTTTCTTTGGTTGCTCAAAGTGATGGGGCCAATTATCCATGTTACCACATTAGGATTACTTGTGGTCAGTCAGCACAGAAAGATGGTCACTAAGTATGTAATTTTCTGTGGAAAACATATTTTTTTGACAGGCAGAGTTAGACAGTGAGAGAGAGAGACAGAGAGAAAGGTCTTCCTTCCATTGGTTCACCCCCCAAATGGCTGCTATGGCTAGTGCACTGTGCGGATCTGAAGCCAGGAGCCAGGTGCTTCCTCCTCATCTCCCATACAGGTGCAGGGCCCAAGCACTTGGGCCATCCTCCACTGCCTTCCTGCATCATAGCAGAGACCTGATCTGAAAGAGGGGCAACCGGGACAGAATCCCATGCCCCAACCAGGACTAGAACCCGGTGTGCTGGCACCGCAGGTGGAGGATTAGCCTAGTGAGCCACAGTGCCAGCCTGGAAAACATAATTTTAATAAAGTTTCTTTCTTTCAGAAAATAACCAAATGTCACTTTTATGCTGTACTCTGCAAATGCCAAGTTGCAAAAAAATTGAATGAGGGAAAATCCCGGAGTTTTGTCTTTGGGTGTTCATCTGTAAGTGCTGATCCAGTAAATGTGAAATTATTCTATTTTACATATGGTTAAATATGACCTGTTTTTTTTTCATTTTATGTTTTCAGTGAAAATAATTAAATTAATCATAATTATCTAATTTAGCACAATCATCACTGATTTATATGTAGTTTTCTACATTATGTACTTATATATTTAAAATAATTTAATACATGAACCCTCTATACAGGCTAATTGTTTATTGTTTCCAGTTAGATAACTGGAATATTTTTTTAACTTTGCAAATTTTGTAGTCTGTTATCTGAAAGCAAGTTATAGTATCATGCAATAAGCTAGAAGTTGGTTGACTAATTAAAAATTCGGATCTGATATAATGTACCACCTGTGGTTTCATTTTGAAATATTAAATTTCAAAAGTACACTTTTGGATTATAGCAGCTTTTCCCCCATAACTTCCCTCCCACCTGCAACCATCCCATCTCCCACTCCCTCTCCCATCTTGAGAATGACTAACTTTTAAGGCAATTGAGGATTTAAAATTAACTGTAACAAAATGTGCTTTTGCCAATGTAAAATAGATGGTTACTTTTTTAAAAGATTCATTTATTTATTTGAAAGGCAGAGTTGCAGAGAGATGGAGGCAGAGAGAGAGAGGTCTTCCATCTGCTGGTTCATTCACTAGATGGCTGCAGTGGCCAGAGCTCTGCTGATCCAAAGCCCAGAGCCAGGAACTTCTTCAGGATCTCCTATTTGGGTACAGGAGTGCAAGAAGTATGCCATCTTTTACTAATTTCCCAGGTGATAGCAAAGAGTTGGATCAGAAGTGGAGCAGCCATGTGTCAAACTGGTGCCGATATGGGATGCCAGCACTGCAGGCAGTCGTTTTATCCACTATACCACAGTGCCAGCACCAGAGATAAATTCTTGAGTAGATCCTTCCTTGATGTTGTAGAAAATGTCAAACATCAATTTGCAACATCCTATCTTCTCTGTGTAGCAATTAAAGTTATTTTTGACATCACTTGTAGCTCATATTTCAGTATCCATGAAATTGTGAACATGTATGTATCCTAGAATTGATATTTCTTTTGGAGCATGAGGTGATTTGTAGCATGTTAGGTTGTAATTTTAGTTAATATTAATGATACAGCAGCAAAGCACATAAATTTGCTATATATGTTTTCACTAAGAATAGTTGCATTTCTATAATGTTATAAATCTATCTGAAAGGAGGGGTTCAATCATTGGAGAAACAACAGGCCACTTTCCCACAATTCTATGCATATCAGATAAATGCATGTAATGAAATGCAAAACTAATGGATGAGTTACTAAATACTGTAATACTTAATTCCAACTGAAATTTAAGAAAAATGAGCTATTTCTTTTCCTTGGGCTATAAGATTATTGAGAAACTTTTCTAGGAGATAATTTATGATCAGATATTTACTTATTTGCTGAATTATTGATATTGATTTATTTTAATAGGAGAATATATTCACCAATTGTTGATTTTTATTTGTTCATGAAAGGTTAGATGAAGTTATATTTGAAAATTAAAAAGTGAATTTATTCCTAAGACTGACTAAATCATAAAAAATGGTAAGATTGAAAATAAACTTTTGGGGCTGGCACTTTGATATGTTGGCATCCCATATGGGCACCCGTTCGAGTCTTGGCTGCTCCACTTATGATCCAGCTCTCCGCTATAGCCTGGGAAAGCAGGATATCTTTAGTTGTTGGTGTATTACTGCATGTTTTGTCATATTAATTTAACCATTAGATTTATTTTAGCCCCAATCAAATGTTGTGGATCAAAACATGGGAAGTACTAAATCTGCTATCCCAGGCCACAGCAGAGAGCTGGATCAGAAGAGGAGCAGCTGGGCCCATGTGGGATGCCGGCGCTTCAGGCCAGAACTTTAACCCGCTGCGCCACAGTGCTGGCCCCATGATTGATGTATTGTTTCATTTTTCTATGAGGATAATGTGGTTTCATCGAATAAGTAGAAGTGTCCCCCACCTACTTTTTTGAAGAGTTTGCAAAGAATTGGAGTTAATGTTTCAAGTTTTCAAGAGGCATGTTGTAGTTTATTCAGGTGGAAAAATGTTACAATGAAAAATATATTATTACAGTTTATTTCTCTATGTAGTTCCATTTCAGGTGCTTTTTATGTCTTTTTGTTAATCTTTGTTACCATCAGTGCCCCTTCATTTTATCCAGAAGTACTTTTAGCAATTCTTGTAGGATAGGTTTACTGATGATAAATTCTTGTTAAATCTACAAATGTCTTAATATATCCATTATTTTTAAAAGATGTATTTATTTATTTGAAGAGCAGAGTTAAGAGAGGCCGACACAGAGAGAGAGAGAGGATCTTCCAACTGTTGAAGCTGGGCCGATCTGAAGCCAAAAGCAGAAGCTTCTTCCAGGTCTCTCATGGGAGCACAGGGGCCCGCAGACCTGGGCCATCTTCTGCTTTCACAGGCCATAGCAGACATCTGGATTGGAAATACAGCAGTCAGGAATCAAACTGGTGCCTGTGTGGGATGCCTACACTGCAGGGGGTGGTGGCTTTACCCCTGTGCCACATACCAGCTCCAATTTCTCCATTCTTACTGGATACCTGCTGGATGTAGAATTCTGAGTTGACTATCTTTCTATGAATATACCATCCCATTGCCTTCTGGGCTCCGAGGCTTGGGAAGACAAAACAAGTTTTTTTTTTTTTTTTTTTTTAGTTTTTGTTTATTTTGAGGGTGTGTAGTTCCCAGGGCCCTGAACTGTAGAATAGGGAGTACTCTACTGCCCACCCCCAACCCGGAAGCAGATACTGGGGACCAGCTGGGGGTTTCTTTTGCCCAAGCCAGTCTGCACTCTTAAGAGGGGTCTTCTGGGCTTTCAAGAAGCTGCAGAAACAGGCTACAACAGGGCCCCTAACTTCCCTTCACACATACCCCGGGACTAGCTGGGAAAGCAGATGGGAGACAGGGTGGAGAGCACCATCGAGGCCGACCAGGGACTGCGGTAGACCGGGGCCCTCGGGCTGGGAGTCCGCATCCCTGGAGCCCTAAATCACAAAAGGGAGCCTCCGCTCACAGCGGCCATGAAATATGTGAGACGGCAATGCTAGCCAGACCGGGACTGCGCAGCCTCAGGGTGGGGTCGCTGGGCAAGGGGTGGCAGTGGGGTGGGGATCTCGGCCAGGCTGGCGGAGGACGCGGGTGTGGGAAGAGTCCAACGTATGGCCCCGCCGCCCTGACACCTCACGGGCCGCACGTCCGCGGCGGGGCAAGGCCTGAGGCTCCAACCAATCAGTGCATCATGGGGAGGGACCCAGGCCATGCCTCCGCACCGCCTCTGCAGCTCCAACATGGTGGCGTGCTGGGCGCCCCCAAACAGGTCTCAATCTAGTGTAGGATTGCTTTCCTGTAATTAGCAGTTATGGGTGCTTTCATGACTTGACTCTGCATTTTTTAGTAGGTTGATTGATATGTGTCTATAATGTGGATCTCTGGCTTTACCTCACTTGGAAGTTTTTTCTTGATTCTTATTTGTCTTTAAATTTGGAAGTTTTCAGCCATTATATCTTCAAATATTCTATTTCTGCCTCTTTTCCTTTCTAGGACACTATATGTATCCTGGTATGTCTGATGAGTTTCCATAGGTCACCTTTGCTCTGTTAATTTTTTTTTCTTTTTGACAGGCAGAGTTAGACAGTGAGAGAGAGAGAGAGACAGAGAGAAAGGTCTTCCTTCCATTGGTTCATGCCCCTAATGGCTGCTACAGCCTGCATGCCACACCAATCAGAAGCCAGGAGCCAGGTGCTTCCTCCTGGTCTCCCACCAGGGTTCAGGGCCCAAGCACTTGGGCCATCCTCCACTGCCTTCCAGGGCCACAGCAGAGAGCTGGCCTGGAAGAGGAGCAACTGGGACAGAATCCGGTGCCCCAAATGGGATTAGAACCCAGGGTGCCAGCGCCTCAGGCTGAGGAATTAGCCAGGTGAGCCTCGGCGCTGGCCTGCTCTGTTAATTTTTATTTATCAATATTTATGCTCCATATTGTGAAACCTGAAATGCCCTTTAGTTTCTATATTTTCATTGATATTCTAAGCAGCATGGAGACATTAACCTCGTAATTTATTATTATTTTAGGACATTCTTTTCTTTAGTTCTTTGTGAATGGTTTAAATAACTGATTTAAACTCTTTGTCTAGGAAGTCTGTCTTGACTTCCTCAAGGATAACTTCCATTGGCTGACTTTTTCCTGTGCAAGGGCCATACTTGCATCTTTCATTATATTTCTCCATCTCTGTGTCTTTTATAATATTTCTGTTCAAAACTGGACATTGGTTGATATAACACAAAAATGAGAACTCAGATTCTCTCTTGTGCTAGCTTGTGTTTGTGTATGTGTGTGAGTGTGTGCATGGCTTTTCTATTTGGTTAGTGACTAATGACTTCCCAGAACTAATTCTGTAGCCTTTTTTATGTATGACTACCAAAGTTTCTACTTAGTAGTCAAATAAGAATTAAACAGAAATTTCTTTAAGTGTTTGGAACCAGTGAATTGACTAGCCTTTGCTAGTGTGTCTCATGCACACTTTGTTTTAGAGGCTCAAAATGTGAGTTGTAAGTGGGTACAAAAATGCATTCCCTACCAACTTTACATTATTCAATTTTTCTTTTAAAATCTGTTGTCCACTGCACATTTTTTCCAAATGTTAATATTTCTGATAGCCTTAGTGTTAAAGTGTTGCTGCTTCTAATTCTCAACAAAATCTCTCAGGAAAAAAAAAATGCTCTTACCAGGCTAGCTTTGAGTTAGGTGTAATAAAGATAGGCCCCCCCTACTGGGATTTCTAGGGAAGAGGGAGACAGGTTAAATAATGGATGTTCCAGGCTGGTGCCGCGTCTCACTAGGCTAATCCTCCACCTACGGCGCCTGCACCCCAGGTTCTAGTCCCAGTTAGGATGCCAGATTCTGTCCAGTTGCTCCTCTTCCAGTCCTGCTCTCTGCTGTGACTGGGAGTGCAGTGGAGGATGGCCCAAGTGCTTGGGCCCTGCACTGCGTGGGAGACCAGAAGGCAGCACCTGGCTCCTGGCTTCAGATCAGCTGGCCGCAGCAGCCATTGGAGGGTGAACCAATGGAAAAAGGAAGACCTTTCTCTTTCTCTCTCTCTCACTGTCTAACTCTGCCTGTCCAAAAAAAAAAATAATAATGGATGCTCTATGTTAATGTTGCTGCACAACTGTTCTGTTTCCTCTGGTGTCTGTCAATCTGCTCAGTTTCACTGTGAATATGTATTTGCTGATTTTTAATAGAAGTTCAGTATCCCTTAGGGGAAAAACCTGAAACTAAATTATTTTGGACTTTTTTTTTAGGTTTTAGAATATGTATAGGTCTCATAATGGACATCAGAGAGATGGGACTCAAGTCTAAACATGAAAGTCATAGCCTTAATGTAATTTTATATGGTATTTTTAATGTGCCTGCATTTTGACCATAGCAATTCAAATGAGATCAAGTTTGGGATTTTCCTCTTGTGATGAGAACACACAAAGTTTCAGACTTTGGAGCTTTGGAGTTTTGATGTTAATTTATTGGTGGCAAATTTTATACTAACCAGTAGGAGGGGAGAGGAAGATCTGAACAGAAAAGTATCCATTGTCCAAATCTCATTACTTTCAACAAAATCTTCCTCTTTTTGAGTAAGCATTCTCCTAATTACTGCAAGCCTTTAAGTAATTTCTGGAATTCTGGAAAGGTGCATACTAACAACTTTAGATTTTATAGAAGAAATGATTTTTCAAAAAATTTTAAGTTGTCATTCTCAGTGATTCCATATATTGCTTTCTAAAAATGTATTTTATACTTACTTTTTTGGTTTCATCTCAATCCATTCATTCCATTTCATCTGTCATTTTTTTCTTTTCTTTCTATTTATTTTATCATTTGTATCCTTTTCTCAGGACATTTTTATGTCCATTGGTAACACTTAGAACCAAAAAGGTTATTATTAAGAAACTTCAAAAGCTTTTAAAAAGTATTCTAAGATTACAAATTTTGTTTGAAGCTATAAAATGCCTGACTGTGTGTGTGTGTATGCTGAAATTTAACTGTTACTTCTTATTGGTTTCAAATGTATTTCTCTAATAATGGGAAACTGTAAACAAATAAGACATTCTAGTAGAATTCTAGATTTAAATGTTCTCATGTTGGCTATTTGATAGGTTCAGATAACCAAATGATTTCAATGGAATATTTTTCAGTTTTTTACCTAAGTGGTAGAAGTATTTTGACGCATTTTCTATTTGATAAAGTCAAGGTCATTCAAACACTGAGAAAATAATCATAATTTTCTCTTCAAAATATCATTACTTTGAGCATTTTTCCTCCATAAAATGTTATAAAATAATGTGATAGTGATTGCTTTAATTCTTTTTAGAATCTAAAAGGGTAATTTTATTTGCCATGTTCTTCTGGTAGCTTACCCTTTCCTGTTATATTTATATTTATGTATGGGGATTTCAAGAGTCAGAATGTGAAGGTATAATATTGCTACCCTTTCCTTGATCTTAGCTATTACCTTGGCTTTAACTATGCATTTTCTATTGTTTCCTTAAGATTACATATAAATGTCTAATTAATATATATTAACAAGTCATGTTTTTTTATTTCCCCAGACTTTTCTCTATTTACTTTTTAAGTTAAGTGCCTGCATGTTCCTTGTACTCAAATTCTTTCAGCTGTCAAAATTGATTCTTCTTAACTCTATTGGCAATAGTTCCTCCATCCTTTATTCTGTCACTATACTAGTTGAGGTCATGATTTTCCATTCCTTCTGTGTGGTGTCATGGTAACATTTAAATGTTTTTTCTCCATTTTGTTTTCTAAAAAAGTAATTATGTATTCCCCCAGTTTGGAATTTTTTTAATCATTTGTACTAAAACAATTTTAAATTTCCTTAACATGACATTAATTTTCTTTTTTTTTCTGAGTTTTATATGTGTTCTACTTCATTGCTACATCAGGAAGTGGGAATGGAGTGCATAGAACATTTTTCTAATTTGCATTTTCTGGGGTTTTGTGCTACTTCTGTGGTCTAATTTACTCAATTTTCTTTACCATTGTGGATTCCTCTCCTTATTATATTAAAAAAGAGTAATAATCTTATCTCTTTTTAGGCAAGACATACATATCAAGGGACAGAGAATCCATGGTACATATTAGTAATATTTTCACTTGCTAAGTTGGCTTTTCTGATCTTCTTGGATATTCTTCGTCTTTACTGTACAACTGTCTATACTCAATAATTAACTGATCTTTCAAAACCCAGAAAGCAAATGATTCCACAGAAATGTTCTTGTATTTGTTGAGACTGAGGGTAAGTAAGAAAAATAGTGAAGCAGTTCAGGAAGCTAAAGTTTCATGTTACACAGGTAAAACATTCTGATAATGTTTAAGATAATTTCATATGTAAAGTGAATTGGGATTGTAAATAAATCCAGGATCTTGTGCACAGTACAACAGATTCTGTACTACCATGACCTGTATGATAAGATTTGAATGTACTTATTTTATGTGTCTCTGTGTGTGCAAATAACATTAATATATTTTATAAAATTACTTCATCAGTTTCTTTGGTTTTTAGAAATTTCCTTTTCAGTATTATGGAAGATGGAATAACTACTGTGCTATATATGTGAAAAGGAAATTCAATCATTAATTAAAGTTAAAATAGTCAGGAACTGGTGGAATACTGACATTTCTTATGTATTTTAGATGACACTAATTAACCTTCTATATTTTGTTTTGCTTAAAATTTCTTCATCTGTGAATTTATTTTTCCTTACAACCCCAAATGCATTGTTGTATTAGGATGGGATATGAATTCTATACTGGCAACAGTATGAGTTATTCTGGCAATGAGATTCTTAGCTTTCCTGTTCTAAATATTCAAAACCTGCAACTTTAGAAATAAGTAAATTTACTTTCTGTACAAATGACTTTCCACCATTTTCCAAATCTTTAACTTACTTTTTTAATGCTTTCTTAAAGCTATTGCTATGCTACTTTAATTTTCCAGCTGTCCACAATGCTATTAAAACTTATTTATTGGATATGGCACCTTAATTCATAGATAGTATGCATATATATGTGAGTATTGGAAAATCATATATTTATATATAACAGCAAATATGTTAGTCTTTTTAAAAAGAGTTATTTACTTATTTCAAAGTTAGAATTACAGAGAGGCAGAGACAGATAGGTTTGGTTCTTCATTCAATTTGTAATATATTCTTTTCTGACAAATTGAATGAGTTCATTTTGGCAAGAGATGAACACAACTGCTTTAAACAGTATTACCAAAATGATTTTTTATATTTATATATTTTTGAAAGAGTTACACAGAGGGAGAAGGAGAGGCAGAGAGAGAGAAAGAGAGAGAGAGAGTCTTTCATCTGCTGGTTCACTCCCCAATTGGCTGCAATGGCCAGAGCTGCACAGATCCAAATCCAGGAGCCAAGAGACACTTCTGGGTCTCCCACTTGGATGCCCCAAGGATTGGACCATCTTCTACGGTTTTCCAAGCCATAACAGAGAGCTGGCTTGGAGCTGGAACAGCCGGGACTCAATCCATTGCCAATATTGGATGCTGGCACTGCAGGCGGTGACTCTACCCACTATGCCACAGTGCTGACCTCATGACAGTCATTTGGGTACATTATGATGCTTACTTAGAATTAAGAATTGAATTAATACTAAAACTTTAAGAGTTTTATATATATATATATATATATATATATATATATATATATATATATATATAATCTGCTAAAATCTAACTATATAAATATAGTTAACTATATATATATATATATATATATATATAGTTAACTATATATATATATATATATAGTTAGATTTTAGCAGGTTTTCAATAAGCCATAATTTTTTTTTAACTTTTATTTAATGAATATAAATTTCCAGTGTACAGCTTATGGATTACAATGGCTTCCCCCTCCCATAACTTCCCTCCCACCCACAACCCTCCCCTCTCCCACTCCCTCTCCCCTACCATTCACATCAAGATTAATTTTCAATTCTCTTTATATACAGAAGATCAATTTAGTATAAAGATTACAACAGTCTGCACCCACATGAAAACACAAAGTGAAACATACTGTTTGAGTACTAGTTATAGCATTAAATCACAATGTACAGCACATTAAGGACAGAGATCCCACATAAGGAGCAAGTGCACAGTGGCTCTTGTTGTTGACCCAACAAATTGACACTCTAGTTTATGGCGCTAGTAACCACCCTAGGCTGTCATCATGAGTTGCCAAGGCTATGGAAGCCTTCCAAGTTTGCCGACTCTGATCATATTTAGACAAGGTCATAAAAGACAGAGTGAGGATAGTAACCAATGATCCTGAGAGTGGCATTTACCAGGTTTGAACAATTATACAGCATTAAGTGGGGAAGAGGACCATCAGTACACACAGGTTGGGAGTAGAGCCATTGGTGGTAGAGTAGAGGTTATGATTACAAAGGAATGAGGCCCAAGTGTGCTAGACAGGGTCTAGAACAAAGGACAGAGTCATTATTAGATGTGCTAAGAAAGGTGCTGTCTAAGCTACAATTAAGTTTTCTGATTGAGAGGCAAATAGAACCTGACAGAAGGGGCTTGATAATAATCTGGTGGGCTGTAGGCCTTGTAAGTTAAGAGGCCCAGACCTATCTATCTCTTCACATGGGGTATATCCTAAGGGAGGTGTGAACCTCCTAGGGGAAGGCACTCTGTTGACTTTCATGACTTGGCTGGCCTGGGAGGAGAGCTGGCCAGGTAAAGGCAGGGGCCATCTCCAAGAAGAAATTTACAGTTCTTCCTGCAATGTTGCTGACCCTACTTGACCATCCCCTCAGCTGCAGTGGTCACTTTGGATGTTGGGCTGAGTGAAGGGCTTTTCAGCTTAGAGCCAATAAGATCTGTGGCTCTGACCTGGGCATCCTTCGACTCCAGGGCAGGTCCATTTCCAGTGATCCAACTCTTGGCAGAGCTGCCAGGGCTCTTCACAAGCTGACTTCTGCTGAAGCCCAGGCTTACCACATTGAAAGCCACTGCAGTAGACTGGCCTGTTGGATCTCCTTGAGGGCAGATCACTGTGCAGATCAGCCATTAATAGGCCTGCCACCCATTGCTTCTGATGCCTAGCATTCTTTTCCTCCTGGTTTTTGTTAAAGCAGACCAGAGGATGCAAGTCAAGGGAGTGCCCGTATCCCATCTCTAATCTTCGGTGGCCTGAACTACAAGTCTATAGTCACAGGCATGTTCTGCAGTAGTTTTTCTAAGGTAGACAATGCCCATGAGGAAAATTATATTCTCACTTTAAAACTTTCTTTCCCTTTGGTCTGAAAGGGAGGTTTTTTCTACTTACTGTATACTTCGCTGATGGACAAGTGAATCTAGCTATGAGATTATTATTTAAATTCTTATTTTGGCCGGCGCTGTGGCTCAACAGGCTAATCCTCCGCCTTGCAGCGCCAGCACACCGGGTTCTAGTCCCGTTCGGGGCACCGATCCTGTCCCGGTCGCCCCTCTTCCAGGCCAGCTCTCTGCTGTGGCCAGGGAGTGCAGTGGAGGATGGCCCAAGTGTTTGGGCTCTGCACCCCATGGGAGACCAGGATAAGCACCTGGCTCCTGCCATCGGAACAGCGCGGTGCGCCGGCCGCAGCGCGCTACCGCGGCGGCCATTAGAGGGTGAACCAACGACCAAGGAAGACCTTTCTCTCTGTCTCTCTCTCTCTCTCACTGTCCACTCTGCCTGTCAAAAAAAAAATGAAAAAAAAAATAAAAAAATAAATTCTTATTTTGGCTATGCTACTACAGAAAAATGTTAGCCATCTCTTTTATAAGGTCTAAAGATTAAATTGTGCATCCTACAGATTCCTTCATAATAGAATTAGTTTCCTACCTTGAAGAGAATAGAGAAATGAAAGAACAAGTTGGGCTTAGAATAGAGAAATGAGGGAGCAAGTCCTAGATCGCTTGATGACAATAGCAATATCACATGAATACTTAGCAAACCGTTTCAACCATTAGATAACAACTTAAGAAAACATTTACCAGAAGGTCTAATGCCTTCTATAAATTTTAAGAATCATGTATTTGAAAACACTCTTAAATATCTAACATGGTGTAGTTTGTTTAACCAGTAAACTTAAGCACAACCATATAAATTTTTGTAAAAATTATGGCTTATTTCATAGCAATAAGCCATAATTTTTACAAAAATTTATATTCATTTTAACATAATTTAAAAATATCTTATTCATGATAAAGTCAGTGCTGAGAAAAATGAGATTATTCTGGTGAACATAGCAATTTGAGATTTGATGTCTTGTTAATTTATAGCTTATGGTCTATTGCTTAGTTAATTTCTATATTTTGATTTACTACTACTACTACTATCTTGTTCTTAGTGGCTTAATATGTAGTAGAAAATGTTTTAAAATAATGTATGGGCATATGGACTACACCATTGTATTCAGATGAGAAACTTCTTTGCAATGAATCGACATCTTGATTTATGTAAAGGGTAATAATATTTAATGACTTTCAGAATCACTATGATAGTCAAACTAATTATGAAACATGGTAGAAATAAAATGTTGTTATTCTGTTTTTGGAAGTTAATCACCAGCAGCTTACTTTTTAAAAGTATTTATTTCATTTATTGAAAATCATAATGAAAAGGAAGGAGTCAGAGAAAGTCAGAAACACACACATGGAGAGAGAGAGAGAGAGAGAGAGAGAGAGAGAGAGAGAGAGAGAGAGAGAGAGAGAGAGAAAGAGAGAGAGAGAGAGAGAGAGAGAGAGAGAGATCTTCTATCCATTGGTTCACAATACAATAGCTACGGTGAGGCCTTGCTGAAGCCAGGAGGCAGAAATTCAAGCTAGGTTTCCTGCACAGGTGGCATGGCATGTAGTGGATTAACTAACTTGACCACAATGCCATCCCCACGAACATATTCTTTTAAATAAGATTTATTTTATTTAGTTGAAAAGCAGAATCACAGGGATGGAGGAGGAATGAGGGAGGGAAAGTGATCTACCAACCATTGGTTCACTCACAAATGGCTGCAACACTGGGGTTGTGCTAGGTGGAATCCAGGAGTCAGGAACTCAATGATAGGAGTCACCCACAGGGTGACAGTGCCCCAAGTATTTCAGTCATCTTCCACTGCTTTTCAAGGTACCTTAAAGAGGAGCTGGAATAAAAGTGAATTATCTGGGATTTGCAGGTGGCATCTTGTTGCACTGTGATAAATAAATTTCAGATTTATTTATTTGAAAGGCAGAGTGACAAAGAGGGATAGAGAGTGTTTGTAGATTCTTAATCATTTCTAGAGTTTAATTTTGAAATATATGACTTGTGGTTTAGGGCCATTGCTGTGGATCAGAAGATAAAGCCGGGGCATCTGATGCTGGCATAAAATGAGTGCCAGTTTGAGGCCAGCATCTCCACTTCTGATCCAGCTTCCTGAAAGTGTGGCTGTGGAAACAATGGAATATGACCTATGTGCTTGGATCCCTGCCGACCATGTGAGAGACCTGGATGAAGCTCCATGCATTTCACTTTGGTCTGGCTTAGACCAGGCCACTGGATCTATTTGGGCAGTAGACAAATGGATGGAGGATCTCCTTCTCTCTGCCTCTCTCTCTCTCTCTCTCTCTGTGACTCTGACTTGCAAATAAATTGAATCTGTTAAAAATTTTTCATTATTTATCTAAAATGCTTTTAAATACAAATTAATATCACATATTCAAAATGTGATTTTAAAATGTCTGATATCTTGGTATCAAACTCTGCTAAATTCTCCCACCTTCTCTCCCTCCCTCCCTCCCTCTAACACAATGGTTTGAATCCTACTTTGAGTTCTGATACCAGTTTCCAGCTGGTGTACAACCTTAGGCAGCAACAGGTGATGGCTCAAATTGATGGGCCCTTGCCACTAATGTGGGAGATCTGGATTTCAGTCCTGTTACCACTTTGGAATTAGCCCAACCATGAGCATTTTTCGTATTTGAGAGAGAAGCCCACTGATGGGAGATGTCTCTCTCTCTCTCTCCCTCTCACTCTCACACACACACTCTTTCTCATTATCTTGCTTTCACTCTAGCTCTCACTCTCATCTCCATCTCTGCATGCCCATAAATAAAAATGTTTAACAAATAGACTGAGATAAGGTAAATGTAGTTATATTAATCCACAGAAAGTCATATTTTAAAAAGAATAAAGGGCTAAAGCACATAAAAAAATAGCTAGGACAAAACATATCCTCAATGAACAAATAAGCTCAATTAGCTGAAGCAAGAAATAAAGCTTTGTAAGCAAGAACAAACAACAAATATGCAGCACAATGAAACACTGAAAGTCTTACTGAACTAATATTACATTAACTATAAAGGCTATAAACATTCCAATTAAATCACTTTTTATACTGAAGAAAAAAGTCACTCCAACTATATGCTAAAGAAGTTAAATTTCTAAAAGAAATGAAAATTAAATTAAATATCAGTACTCAGACAAGTTAAAAGAAAAAGAATACGTTGCAAACACTAATCATAGTAAACTAGACTGACTATATTGATAAGAAGCAACATAGATTTCAGGACATGGCATATTGCTAGGGATAAAAATAACATTTCATAATGACAAAAAGACCAATTGACAACCAATATATAATTACTTTACATATCTATAAAAGGACAGAGATACAACATTTGCACATATAAAAACAGCTGACTGTAATAAGAAACAATTGTGTACATAAATGATAGCTGAATGTTTCAGTATGCATTTACAGTGTTACAAAAAAATAACATTTGCAAATCATGTCTCAGAAAGTACATGTATCTAGCATTTATGTGTGTGTGTATATATATATATGTGTGCATATATATATATATCCATATATATACACTCTAAACTCATTAATAGGAAAATAAGAAGTCCGATTAGAAAATGGACCAAGATATGAATATACATTTCTCAAAGTGGTAGGTATACACATATAGGAAGTAAATACATGAAAAATAAACAAGTTCTTTAGCCTTTGTGGAAATACAAATTAAGGACATAATGAGATACTATCACAATCTGAAGTTTATGCTGATAATATAAAGTGGTAGCAAGAATTTGAAGTGACTAGACCTCTCTCAAAATACAGGTTGGAATGTAAACTGGAATATCAGCTCTGGAAAAAAAATCATGGCTTTGTTTTATAAACACATATCACCATATGAATATAATTTAAAAGTTGCATTCCCAGCAATTTATCTTAGGGGAATGAAAACAACATTCATGCAAAGAATCTGAATATAAATATACATTAACAGCTTTATTAATACTCAAATAAAACTGAAACAACCTAAATGGTTTTCAGTGAACAAATAAACTATGGTGCATCTGTTCAGTGAAATTATTACTCAAAAATAAAATGTACAATATAAATGGATTTTAGGAACATTATGCTAGGTAAAAGACGATAGACACAGAATCTATACATCGTTTTTTCTTTTTAAATATATTCTATAGGTGCAGAAAGCACATTTGTAGTTCCCTAGTGTTGAAGTTGAGAATGGAATAAGATGCAAATGGGCATGAAAGGAATTTGTGAGTGGAATAAATGGATTATGGTGGGGTTGGCACTGTGGCTTAATGGGTAAAGCCATTGCCTGCATTGCTGGCATCCCATATGGGTACTGGTTCATGTCCTGGCTGCTGCAGTTCAGATCCAGCTTTCTAATATGTCATGAGAAAGCAGTACAAGATTGCCCAAGTCTTTGTGCCACTGCACCCACATGGGATTTCCGGAAGAAGATCTTGGCTCCTGGCTTTGGATCGGCGCAGCTCCAGCCAGTGAGGCCAGCTGGTGAGTGAACCTGCTGATGGAAGACCTCTCTTTCTCTCTCTGCCTCTGTCTCTCTGCAACTCTGCCTTTCAAATAAATAAATAATTCTGCCATTCAGATAAATAAATGAATAAATAATAAATTTCAAGTAAATAAATAAAATGGATTATGATGTTAGTTTTATGAACTATATATACCATAACTTTACTAGGAATCATTAAATTGCATTCAAACAATGTGTTCATTATATTAAATCATGCTGTTCTGTAAAAAGCATAATATAGTGTATAAAATATGATGGTGTATCATGTGGTTTATGAAATAAAGTTAGGTATACAAGAAAATAAGATGAAGGTGAAGAGGAGAAAAGTTAAAAACATGGTATTATAAAGTTTCAATATGTAAAGCCGTATAATATCATTTGAATGCCAATTTTCATCATTTAAACCCTATATCCTAAACCCTATATCCTAAACCCTAAAGAAAAAACTAAAATAATAAAATCAATAGTTATGTATAACTCCCATCTGGGGAATGAACCAGCGGATAGAAGTGTGCTCTTTCTCTCTCTCTAAATCATTCAAATATTTAAATAAATCCTTAAAACCTTTTTAAATATTCATAAAATGGAACTATGCATAAGTTTATGTAGATGCAATGCTAATTTTGAAAGTCATGTGCTTTTCATTATGATGCATTCTCCATATATAATGAAATGTCTTTTTGCCAAAAAAAGTATCAAAATAAACTCATACTTTCAAATCCACTTTTTACGAAGTTTTTGAAGTTCTCTCATATATGTTTCACTTACCTCACTGTGCAGTGTAGGACAGCCAGAACTGTTGCTAATTCCCAGACAACTGATCCAACATCTGTGTTCCATTTGCTGCATAAGCATCTACAGCTGTACTTCTGTGTAGCTTCCTTGATTATACAACAGGGAAGAGAGGATTGCAACTTTTTTTAATAATCAAATTTGGAAGATTACATATTTCACTAAATCCTATTTACAAGGACTGTTACTTGGTTGAAATGAAAGTATACTGGATAATTGGAAATATTCTTCTTTAATCTTCAATAGGGTACCATAAGCATGGTGAACAAATAAATTCTGCATGAAAACAGCAAGTACCTTTTGCTATAATATTCTGGAACCCATAGTTTTTGTCATTCAGAGCACAGTAAAAAATCTCTTTTGCCTATCTTTGCAATTTCAATAATTTTACCTGAATAAGCTTACAATTGCAACACATTTTTAAAAGGACTTTGGTCAGGTGATTGACACAGCAGTTAAAATGCCACTTTGGCTACCTGCATGCCATATTGGAGTGCCTGGTTTGAGTTCCAGCTCCTTTGCTTTCTATCCCACTCACTGCTACTGTGCAACCTGGGAGGGTGAAGGCCATGACTCAATTACCTGGGTCTTTGCCACCAATGTGGAAGACCAAGAGAGAGTTTAGGATTCCTGACTTCACTCTGTGCCAGCTCTGCCTGATTGAGGGTATTTGGGGAGTTAATTAGCTGATAGAAGATCTCTGTCTCTCTTCTATCTCTCTGTCTCTGCCATTTAAAACAAGTGAAAATAAATAAAATTAAAGCAAAATAATAATTATGCATGCTATAATAGACTCTAAAATTAAAAAAGTAATCAACAAAACCTTTGAGACCAGAAACCATAAATGCAGGGGCAAAACTAAAAATGGAGCTTACTTGTATCAGTGAATTCACTCTGACTGTCTAGGTTCTTTGTGTGTGGCCTCACCATTCCTCATCTACACTGGCACAGGTGTCCTCTCCTGGTGATACATCTAGCCAGAACAAGAACAACAGCTCACTGAAGTCCTTGAGAAGGATTCATCAGTAATGGGCAATACATGACGTTAAAACCACAGATATGCGATTAAGTAACATAAGATTTAAAGCAGAAGTAGATTTTAATGGATGAGTTGTTACAAGGTTTGATTTGGAAAAACAAGATCTTGATCAAATGCTGTGAGAAATCTAAAAAGTGAAAACTCCAGAAGCACTAGAGATGTCTGTGAGACATATTGAATGTTCAGTCAATTGACAATCATGTGATTGTGCTTCAGAAGGAAATATTCTGGTTCTTAAATTGTGCATAATTTTTTGTGTCAATATGTGTTGTGCCTTGAAATCATATTTCTTTTCTTCACATTGGTAAAAATAAGCAGCATAACCAGGATTATGGTTTTTAGTTGTGTTTCCACTAAAGATTAAATTCCATCAAACTCTGCCCAAATTGAATATGCTCTCTGTATATCAGTATGTGGTTTTTAAAGTCACCTTGTTTCAGAGTTATTCTTGCTTCATAAAATATGTAAATTATTGCTACATAACTTGTGACTTTGACCTGAGCGCTAACAGAAACACTAGTTACTGAATTTGAATGAAGACTTTACCATACATACTTTTGGGCCATAGTTGTTGTAATTCTGTAATTAGATAAAGGTCCTCCATCTGCCTGTTCTCTACCCAAATAGCTGCAATGGACTGAGCTGGATTGATGCCACACCAAGAGATTAGATATTCTTCTGGATCTCCCCTGAGTGTGCAGGATCCCAAGCATTTAAACCATCTTCTACTGTTTTCCAGGCCATTGCAGAGAGCTGGATTGGAAGTGGAGTAGATGCGACCTGAACTAGTGCCCATATAAGATGTCAGAACTACAGGTTACAGCTTTACCCACTACACCACAGTGCCAGTCCCACCACTTCATTCTTCAAAGTGATACACAGAGAAAGAGAGGCAGACTGTGTATGTTTGTGTGTGAGGGTTCATGCAGAGGAGGAGCTGTCCTTCATGGAGTGCTTTATTATTTTTTCCAGGGCTGACCTCATTCCCCTTGTTTTCTGATTATGTCAGAAGCAGGGTCTCAACATAGCTCTTTCTAAGGGTCTTGCCCCTGCTTTCTGTTGACAATAATAGTGTCATAGACTAGACAAATTAAAAACAAAGCAGTTTTATTTGACTCAGGTTTTGTCCAGGTTATGCGGCGGGGCAGGATGACACTGTACATTGATACTTGGATGTCATCTTAACCCCACACATTCTGTAGACATGCTGTCATCTCTCTCTGAAATTCCAAAATACAAATTTTAGCTAGTCACTTTTATGAGTGCTTTAAAATCTATTTATATTTCATGATAACCTTCTCACCCCGAAGATATAAGCTTGGATTCCTAAGTTAGTTTTTATTTTTATTTTGATATAAGGATATTTTATAAAGATTGTTGGAGTATAATTGACATACAAAATTTCTATACATTTAAGGCCTGCAATTTGATTGTTTGATATGTGGGAGATATTTCCAAGCTTATGGAATATTCACATTATATTTTAAGCCCTTTATCAAAAACCTTTTGCTGTCCCCTTGTACATATAAATTATTGTTATAAGGGCCATCAACTAACATATACACCACCTTACATAGTTTTCAAAAGATATTTCAGGCCAGCGCCGTGGCTCAATAGGCTAATTTCTGCCTTGCAGCACCAGCACACCGGGTTCTAGTCCCTGTCAGGGCACTGGATTCTGTCCTGGTTGCCGCTCTTCCAGGCCAGCTCTCTGCTGTGGCCAGGGAGTGCAGTGGAGGATGGCCCAACTGCTTGGGTCCTGCACCCCATGGGAGACCAGGATAAGCACCTGGCTCCCACCTTCGGATCAGTGCGGTGTGCTGGCTGCAATGTGCCAGCCATGGTGGCCATTAGAGGGTGAACCAACGACAAAGGAAGACCTTTCTCTGTCTCTCTCACTGTCCACTCTGCCTGTCAAAAAAGGAGATATTTCAGATGTTAATACATATCTAATATTGTATTCATATCATTATTGTGCTATATAGTATATCTTAACTTTATCTCCTAAATGAAAATGTTTCATTCAACTAACATTTTCCAGTTCCTTTCACCATTAGCCCCTGGCAACCCACATTATATTCTGTGCTTATGACTGACTTTCTTAGATTCCACAAATAAGTAGCATTTACGTTTCTTTGTGTTCTATCAAGCAGCTTAATGTCCACATTCATACTTTGGAATCCATATTGTGACAAAATATCAAAATTTCTTTTTTAAGGTTGAATGTGATTCCATTGTTCCATGTTCTCTCTTTTCATCTGTGACAGACAATGTAGTTACTTCCATATCTTGTTCTTGTGAATAATGTTTACATGAACATGGAGTTTCAGGTGTATCTTTCAGATAGTGATTTTATTTCTTTTGGCTACACATCCATTTCTGATTTGTTCCATATATAGAGGCTCCTCCATATGTTTTCCAAGTTGGATATACCAATTTACTTTCGTGCAACCAATTTATGTGTTCCCTTTCCTCCACAACTGGTTCAATACTTGTTACTTTTTTCTTATTTTTGATAATATCCATTTCTACATATGTGAGGTGACAGCTGTTGTATTTTTGATGAGCAGTACTGAGGCCCTTTTCAACTTGTTGGTGCTTTTATATTTTCATTGGAACAGCTGATCGGATCGTTTGTCCAAACTGATTAGTTTGTCAATTTTTATTTTATTTGCTTTGATTTCTGTATGTTCTTTGTGTTATTCTATTTTTTTAACTTTCATTTAATGAATATAAATTTCTAATGTACAGATATGGATTACAATGGCTTTCCCCTCCCATAACTTCCCTCCCACTTGCAACCCTCCCCTCCCTGTTCCCTCTCCCCTTCCATTCACATCAAGATTCATTTTCAATTCTCTTTATATACAGAAGATCAATTTAGTATATACTAAGTAAAGATTTTGCCAGTTTGCACCCACATAGAAACACAAAGTGAAACATACTGTTTGAGTACTAGTTATAGCATTAAGTCAAAATGAACAGCACATTAAGGGCAGAGATCCCACATGAGGAGCAAGTGCACAGTGGCTCCTCTTGTTGACCCCACAAATTGACACTCCAGTTTATGGTGCCAGTATACACCCTAGGCTCTTGTCATAAGTTGACAAGGTTATGGAAGCCTTTCAAGTTTGCTGACTCTGATCATATTTAGACAAGGTCATAAAAGACAGAGTGAGGATAGTAACCAATGATCCTGAGAGTGGCATTTACCAGGTTTGAACAATTATACAGCATTAAGTGGGGAAGAGGACCATCAGTACACACAGGTTGGGAGTAGAGCCATTGGTGGTAGAGTAGAGGTTATGATTACAAAGGAATGAGGCCCAAGTGTGCTAGACAGGGTCTAGAACAAAGGACAGAGTCATTATTAGATGTGCTAAGAAAGGTGCTGTCTAAGCTACAATTAAGTTTTCTGATTGAGAGGCAAATAGAACATGACAGAAGGGGCTTGATAATAATCTGGTGGGCTGTAGGCCTTGTAAGTTAAGAGGCCCAGACCTATCTATCTCTTCACATGGGGTATATCCTAAGGGAGGTGTGAACCTCCTAGGGGAAGGCACTCTGTTGACTTTCATGACTTGGCTGGGCTGGGAGGAGAGCTGGCCAGGTAAAGGCAGGGGCCATCTCTAACAAGAAATTTACAGTTCTGCCTGCAATGTTGCTAACCCTACTTGGCCGTCCCCTCAGCTACAGTGGTCACTTTGGATGTTGGGCTGAGTGAAGGGCTTTTCAGCTTAGAGCCAATAAGATCTGTGGCTCTGACCTGGGCATCCTTCGACTCCAGGGCAGGTCCATTTCCAGTGATCCAACTCTTGGCAGAGCTGCCAGGGCTCTTCACAAGTTGACTTCTGCTGAAGCAAAGGCTTACCACATTGAAAGCCACTGCAGTGGACTGGCCTGTGGGTCTCCTTGAGGGCAGATCACTGTACAGATCAGCCATTAATAGGCCTGCCACCCATTGCTTCTGATGCCTAGCATTCTTTTCCTCCTGGTTTCTGTTAAAGCAGACCAGAGGATGCAAGTCAAGGGAGTGCCCATTTCCCATCTCTAATCTTCGGTGGCCTGAACTACAAGTCTATAGTCACAGGCATGTTCTGTAATAGTTTTTCTAAGATAGACAATGCCCATGAGGAAAATTTTAATCTCACTTTAAAACTTTCTTTCCCTTTGGTCTGAAAGGGAGGTTTTTTCTACTTACTGTTTATTTCACTGATGGAGAAGTAAATCTAGCTATGAGATTATTATTTAAGTTCTTATTTTGGCTATGCTATTACAGGAAAATGTTAGCCATCTCTTTTATAAGGTCTAAAGATTAAATTGTGCATCCTACAGATTCCTACAGAATTAGTTTCCTACCTTGAGGAGAATAGAGGAGTGAAAGAACAAGTTGGGTTTAGAATAGAGAAATGAGGGAGCAAGTCCTAGATCGCTTGATGACAATAGCAATATCACATGAATACTTAGCAAACCGTTTCAACCATTAGATAACAACTTAAGAAAACATTTACCAGAAGGTCCAATGCCTTCTATAAATTTTAAGAATCATGTATTTGGAAACACCTCTTAAATATCTAACATGGTGTAGTTTGTTTAACCATTAAACTTAAGTACAACCATATAAAATGTTTTTAGTTTCTTTCTACCAACAATTATAAAACATGTGATGCAGAGATTCAGGTCACATGAATTAAAATGTATCTTTGATTAATTTTAGCAGCTTAAATTTATGGACAATCTTATCTATAAGCCATTTAAAATAAAACGCTTAAAATTTCCTCATGTGGACATACAATATGTACACATATAACATAGCATAGTAGACCAATATAGCAATTTTAATAATAGTTTTTAAAATCTTTAACTCTTTTTGTAGTTTGCCAATGGATTTGAATTGCTTTTTGTTTTTAGTAACATCAGTTAACCATACTTTCTGTCAGTTGGTACTATTAATACATTATTGGCTTCATCTGTTTACAGAGCCATCCCAAAGTACTGAATACAATAGAAGTGGCTGGAAAAAGTCCATAGGAACCTATAGGAGGACAGCTAAACACAGAACCAACAACTCTTTAGTTTTATGAGCAGCAAATCATATATGACTGTGGATGATAAAAGACTTTAAGTCTCCATGTTTAAAATTATAAACTCATCAACCAACAAGAGGCACTTGCTTATTTCACAGTATTTTTGAAAGCACCTGTAGGATTTTACAAGTATTTAACCCTTTAGGCCTCTGGGGCTTTCTCATTAAGATAACTATCATGTCTAGTAACACAAGATCAGTAGACTTTTTAATGCTCAAACATTTGTATTAATAGCATTTTCCATTATAGAAACTTAAAATTTGGTACCATGTCCCATCTTGACAGTACTTCTAATATAATCCAAATAGCCTGATTAGTTGGTGTCTCTATAAGATGAGAGACATAGGTCCTTCGATTTTTTTAGTTGGGCCCAAACTGGAAAAACCAAAGTCCAAGATTTACTGGAAATTTTAGAGACCAGATTGTTTGAAACTTTGATTTTTTGAATGCCTGTCAAGAATGCCAAGAAGGCTCAAAATCCAAATTATCTGACTGAATTAAGATGCCTTAAAATCATGACTTAACATAGACCAAATTTGATAATTGTTACAAGGTAATTATTCAAATCTTTGAAAATAAGCACATATTTAAATAACCCATAGCTCTTAATAAAAAATCAGCTGTTTTTGAACAATTAGAATTTAACAGACATCAAGAGAACATAATAGATTACTTTATCACATTGCTTTAACAGAGCATCAGAGTTTAATTCTATGTCAAAGAGAAATTGAGCTTCCTGTGATCTTTTGCTGTGAGGTTTCCTTCCTTTACCTTCTTTCATATTATGACCATGTTTCTGTGTTTCTGTGTGTAACACATCTTCAGGCATCTTTTGCAGGGCAGGTCAAGTGGCAACACATTCTTTTAATTTCTGTTTGCTATGAAAAGTCTTTATTTCACCTTCATTCACAAATGAGAGCTTTGCAGGATATAATATTCTGGGCTGGCAGTTTTTCTCTCTTAGTACCTGGGCTATGTCTCGCCATTCCCTTCTAGCTTGTAAGGTTTCTGATGAGAAGTCTGCTGTGAGTCTAATTGGAGTTCCTCTGAGAGTAATCTGACATTTCTCTCTTGCACATTTTAGGATCTTTTCTTTATGTTTCACTGTGGTGAGTTTGATTACAATGTGTCGTGGTGAGGATCTCTTTTGGTCATGTTTATTAGGGGTTCTATAAGCTTCCTGTACTAAGATACTTCTGTCCTTTTCCAAACCTGGGAAATTTTGTGCTAGTATCTCACTAAAAAAGGCCTTCTAATCCTTTCTCCCTCTCCATGCCTTCAGGAACTCCTAGAACCCGAATGTTAGGTTTTTTAATAGTATCCTGTAGATTCCCGACAATATTTTTTAGATTTCTGATTTCCTCTTCTTCCTTGGTTTTCCTGTTTCATATCCTGTTCTCTGTCTTCTAAATCTGATATTCTCTCTTCTGCTTTGCCCATTCTGTTTTAAGGCTCTCTAATGTGTTTGTCATTTGATCTATTGAATTCTTCATTTCATTATGATTTCTCATCACTATCACAGTTTCTTGTTCTATTAGTTGTTTGATTTCATTTTGATTCCTCCTTAATATTTCATTTTCATGAGAGAGATTTTCTATCTTGTCCATTAAGGATTTCTGTAGCTCAAGAATTTGTTTTTGAGAACTTCTTAATGTTCTTATCAATTTTTTGAGATCCACTTCTTCATTTCTTGTATCTCATCCTCTTCATAATCTTGGATTAGGGTGTCTTGTTCATTTGGGGGCATCATAGTGTCTTCCTTGTTCTTGTTACCTTGGTTTTTGCATTTGTTGTTTGGCATGTTGGAGATATTTGGTTTCTTCACTATGGTGTTTTTTCTTGTTATACTATGGCTCTAGATTAAGTGGACTGTCTGCTTTCAATGGAGCCTTAGAGGCTTGAGATGAGTGTGGCCTGAGAGCTCTGTTTGGTTCTTTAGTGTTGAGGTTGTGCCAAAGGTGACACCCCCAGTTTAGGTGTGGTAAATCTCTGTTTCTTTCATTCTTTTTTTTGATTCAAAAGGGAAATAATTCCACACAGCTCGCTGTCCAGCACTGGTTTCTGCCATTGGTGTCCCTAACTTGAGCTCCCTCGCTCTCCATGCAGTTCAACTGTGAATCACTCCTTCCAGAAGAATTTCCTCTGCTGTTTCTTCCCCTACTCTTTCTTGAACCTGAAGTATCTCCACTTTTATTAAACTGTCTCTTTCTGGACTATCAGTGTACTCCCTTCCTATTCCACCATCTTGCCATCTTCCCTATTATTCACGAACTTTTAAATGCTCCTTTGTGAAAAGCCACTACAAAACACACCAAATGCCAGAGTAAAGGAAATGGTTTATTGATGGGGGGAACCTGATGGACTGGAGGGAGAGAGTGAAAAGAAGGCCTGTTTGAAACAGCAGATCTTGTTATAGTTTTCCAGGGATGAGAGAATGGGAACAGCGGATCCCATTTAGTGGGGGTAGGATTGCTGCTTATGGTTGGGCCATTCTGTCATCTGACTCCTGGTAAACCAGGCTGGGTCCTGGAGAGTCTGAACTTAGTATGCAGGTGTGGCTGGGCCAGAGCCCAAGGTGGCATCTGGGGCTTGAGGTGGCACCTCAGATAATATCGCACCATCTCACTAACTTTCCTCGCTTTTGTTTTTTATAAATCAAGTGTTGTATGGGATTACATTGTCCCCCAAAGTCCGGGAGGTGGGGAGGGATGATGGTCTGTTGTTGTTGATTTCTCCACAATGTTGCAGTGGGTTCGTTTCTGAGAAGAGCAGCGTGGTGGGGGCAAGAGGCGCGGAGTCAACACACAGACCCCGGGAGTCCGGTGAGAGCAGGCTTGAGGCAAGCAGCCTGCAGACTCGTTTATTACAGTTGGTACAACAGCTTATATAGCCAAGACCAGCCAATCTGGTCAAGGGGCGGTCCATACCCCAACCAATCACAGCCTGTTGCCAGGCAGTTTCCACAGCCATCCAATCACAGCCTGTCGCCAGGCAGTTTCAAATCGATCCAATCACAGCCTGTTGCCAGGCAGTTTCCAGAGCCATCCAATCACAGCCTGTCGCCAGGCAGTTTCAAATCCATCCAATCACAGCCTGTCACCAGGCAGTTTCCAGAGCCATCCAATCACAGCCTGTTGCTAGGCAGTTAGTTCCTGACTAACTGACGCTCGCTTGCCAGTGGCCACCTTGGCATGTCCTTCTCATTCCACTACATTTCCCCCTTTTCGTTTATTTTTGAGCAACGGGAGGCATGATTCTTGGCCATACCATTGTTGACCCCGTTTCCATGTGGTCTCCGTACGCAGCTGTGCCTGTCTTAGGTTGTCCCCCAGGGGATCTTACGTCATTGACTAACCAGCGCTCAAATCGAGAGGCCACAGGATTGCTTACTCAGATAGGGGTAGGAATGAGGAATAATGGTTATCAGGAATGGCATGACCGCACACAGGCTGTGGGCCATTGGAGTGGCTGACCAGAGCTAGTGGGGTACACAATGGTAACAGATGTGGCTTTGGGCAGTTTCTCAGGGTAGGATGATAGGGCAGGTGCATCTGCTAACAAGGCGTAGTCTCGGTCTTGTTCAGCTGGTCTGGTTGGCTGTCAGTTGCAGGCTTGATGTTTCTGGCTGGTACCCAAATGGGCTGTTCTGCATTCTCTGGAAAGACACAAGCATATCCTCGACCTTTTGTTAATAGAAGCCTTTTTACAGGTGTTGGAATCCAGGGCCTGAATTTTGCGTACACTTCAACATTAGCAGCAAACATACTGATGGCATGGGGTCTAGCGGCTGAGCTGAGAGCTTGGGGTGCCCAAGGGCTGCCACAAATGTGGGGATCCTCACTGGGTGCAGATGGGATGACCTCACATGAGTTATTGTGTAGAGGTCCTCTTAGTTCATCCCACGGGTATGTGGGGGGTGGCTGACTAGGCATTGCTACCTTGTTCGCTACCTTGTTTTTTTCACTGTCGGAGTTCCCTCTCCCTAAGTCAGCAACCCTTGTCTGTGAGACAGGGACCTGGAGTGTCAGGCTCCTATCACTCACAGATTCACGGTCTTTGATAATCTGCACAGGATTCTGAGAGGGGGGTATCTTTCCCATGTCTGAGCGCTTAAGAGCGGCACGGTACGCCAACTCTAGCCAGAGGAAAGACACGTATAGCACTGCTACCGTAACAAAGCAAATTCCTAGCACCTCAGCTGTGGATAGCATTTTGTGGGAGGTTTCCCTATGCTAGACAAACAGATAGTGGTGTATCAGATCGTACGTATGTCCTGTGCTTAGTGGGGGGCTTCCTTGATTCGTTAGGTCAAGGCTGTATGCCCACACGGTGTCTCCGGAGCGTCACCTCTCTCGAGTGAGGGAAGATGACTTGGTTCCGAATTCTGGGATGATCAGTCCCTTATGTGAATTCGCCGGGCGAACCAAAAGTAAAAGGAGGAGCCGAGAAGCGATGTACGCTTTAGGGCGGTGTGTGCTAACCTGGGGTCACTTAGACCGAGGACAAGGACAAGGAAAGGGGCGTAGGAGGGGGTTCTGTGCTCACCCTCACAGAACCGAACAGCACACAAAACACTGAGGGGCCTACTTGCCGAAATCCAGGGGAGAGCTCGCCAAGTCCGACACGCTGTTTCTTTCTCAGTCACGTTGGCACACCAGATGTTGTCGTTGAGTTCTCCACAATGTTGCAGTGGGTTCATTTCTGAGAAGAGCAGCGTGGTGGGGGCAAGAGGCGTGGAGTCAACACACAGACCCCGGGAGTCCGGTGAGAGCAGGCTTGAGGCGAGCAGCCTGTGAAGGACCCTTATGGGGGAGAGGGACAAGAAACTAGGCCTGGGCAGATATCAGGGGCTTCTTAAGAGGTTAGATGTTCCCCAGAGTCCAGCGGGCAGGACGTTCTCTGGGAAGGAAAAGTCAATCCCCTTCAGAGAACCTCTAGGCATGCCCAGAGCAGAGCTGCCACTCTCCTCAGCACGTTCCCTCAGCACTCTCCTCAGCACTCCCCTCAGCACTCTCCTCAGCACGTTCCCTCAGCACTCCCCTCAGCACTATCCTCAGCACGTTCCCTCAGCACTCTCCGCAGCACGTTCCCTCAGCACTCTCCTCAGCACGTTCCCTCAGCACTCTCCTCAGCACTCTCCTCAGCACTCTCCTCAGCACTCTCCCTCAGCACTCTCCGGTATGCTAATTGTCCCTCCGAACCAGCCAATCCCGTGTTGCCACTGCATTCCATATGCTAATGGTCCCTGACCAATCCTATGCATGCGCATTAGGAATATGCTAATTCGTTGCCTATATAACCTGTGTGAAACTGCCGCTCAGGGCTCCTCACTGCCTGAGGTGGGGGCCCGTTTGCGCAAACGTTCAATAAAAACCTCGTGCTTTTTGCATCAACTGGTCTGGAGTCTGGATCTTTGGGCGTCCTCCCGAGCAAGTGGGCATCTCTGCAACTGAGAGGTCCAACATTTTGGTGGCCCGTACGGGGATTTTAGGTCGCCCTCAGACCCATTCTCTGCGGATCAGTTGGAGGTATAATTAAGTGTTTTCTGTTTGTTGTTCTTCATCTTGAGTGTTCTGACTGGCCAGTACCTGACTCTGTGAGACCAGTGGGGGAGGCAGGCGTGCCCAGCAACCCCTGGTCCATTCCCCGGAGGACGCTCCGGTCTGTGAGACCAGTAGGGGAAACCCTCGGTCAGTTCCCCCGGAAGACGCTCCCGGGGTGGTCTGGAGGTGGGTCGGAGACCAAGTCTCCCTCCTTCCCGGGGAGGGCTGGTCAGGCAGCCGCTCCCAAAAATAGCGCAATAGCGTTCGATTTGTCCTAGCCATGTGGTTTGCCTTGCTTACTGTATATGTCTGTGCATTGGCTGTTCTTTTTGTTTGGGCTGAAATCCTTGCACACATGGGTCAACAAATAACCACCCCTTTAAGTCTCACTCTAGATCACTGGAAGGACGTTCGAGAACGCGCGCACCACCTCTCAGTGGAGGTTAAAAGGAAACAATGGGCAAAATTCTGTTCCTCAGAGTGGCCGGCCTTCGAGGTCGGCTGGCCAAGGAACGGCACTTTTAACCTCGATATTATTTTACAGATTAAGGCGCGAATCTTTCAGCCAGGATCCAATGGACACCCTGATCAGGTGCCCTACATTACCACGTGGGAGGATCTTTCACGTAACCCCCCTCCCTGGATAGAACCCTTCTCCTTCCCGACGGAGCCCATACGGACCCCGTTACCCCTTCCTCGGACATCCCCAACTCCTTTGATACCTTCCTCCCCGATACCCCCTCCTCCTATCCCGGTTGTGCCAACCTCCTCCCTATACCCTCTGAAGGAGATTCGAGATCCAAAACCTGACAAGCCACCGGTTCTTCCGGCTGATCAGGACTTTCTGCTCTTTGACTCTCCCCCACCCTATCTTCCCGGCCAGCCTGCTCCCCCGCAGGAACCCCCACAACAACCAGAGTGGGATGTGCAACCTTCTGCACCATCCCCTGATTCCACGAGGGCAGGGGAAGAAGTCTCAGAGCCTTCCCCGCCCTCCAGCCGCCTGCACCTCCGTCGGGGGCAGGCAGGGGGCTCGGGAAGCGTCTGGACTTCGCAGGCTTTTCCTCTTCGCTCGGTGGCTGGCCAGATGCAGTACTGGCCATTTTCTGCTTCCGATCTTTACAATTGGAAAACCCATAACCCCTCTTTCTCTCAGGACCCCCAGGCTCTGACTGGGCTGATCGAGTCAATTTTATTGACTCATCAGCCCACCTGGGATGATTGTCAGCAGCTTCTGCAGACCCTCCTCACTACTGAGGAAAAGCAGCGTGTCTACCTTGAGGCACGGAAAAACGTCCCTGGAGCAGATGGCCGACCGACCCTACTGCTAAACGAAATCGAGGAGGCGTTTCCCTCAACCCGTCCTGATTGGGACTACACCACCGTTGCTGGTAGGGAGCGACTTCGTCTTTATCGCCAGATTCTCCTTGCGGGTCTCAGAGGGGCTGGAAAGCGCCCCACCAATTTGGCCAAGGTACGTGCAGTAGTACAGGGGGCTGAGGAAACGCCGGCAGGCTTCCTAGAAAGATTAATGGAAGCCTACCGTATGTACACCCCATTTGACCCCCTGGCAGAGGACCGGCAGGGAGATGTAATCATGTCCTTTATAGGACAGTCAGCGCCGGACATCCGCAATAAATTGCAGCGGCTAGAGGGGCTTCAGGGGTATACTATACAAGATTTAATGAAGGAGGCAGAAAAGATTTACAACAAAAGGGAGACCCGAGAGGAGAAGGAGGAAAGGATCCGCAAGGAGCAGGAGGAAAGGGAAGACAAAAGAGACAAAAGACATAATCGAGAGCTTAATAGAATTTTGGCCACCGTAGTGCAGGATAAAGAAAGGAGTAGACCAGGACAGAATAGGGACTTGGGAGACAAACGAAAGCCTCGGGTGGAAAGAGATCAATGTGCCTATTGTAAAGAAAGAGGACACTGGGTCAAAGACTGCCCGAAGAAAACACAGGGACCAAAGAAGAGACCAGTTCCAATCCTGTCCCTGGAAGAAGACGACTAGGTGAGTCAGGGCCAGGAGCCCCCCCCCTGAGCCCAGGATAACCCTTGAAGTGGGGGGCAGACCGGTAACCTTCCTGATTGACACGGGAGCCCAGCACTCGGTACTGACTTCAGAAATAGGGCCTTTAAGCTCCAAGACTTCCTGGGTTCAGGGGGCAACTGGAGGGAAGTTATATCGCTGGACAACCAATCGAGAGGTCCAGTTAAGTACAGGACTTGTGACACACTCGTTCTTACTAGTGCCAGACTGCCCCTACCCCCTCCTGGGCAGGGACCTACTCTCGAAGGTAGGAGCCCAAATTCACTTCCATGAGAAAGGAGCTACCATCACAGACTCAGGAGGGCGGCCCCTCCAGGTATTAACACTACGCTTGGAGGACGAACACCGATTATTCGAGAGGCCCTCGTCCACCATGGCTCCCCTGGACCCCAAGTGGCTCACAGATTTTCCTCAGGCCTGGGCAGAGACTGCGGGAATAGGGCTGGCCATCAACCGGCCTCCCTTGATCATAGATCTGAAGCCCACGGCCATTCCCGTGTCAGTTCGTCAATATCCGATGGGCAAGGAAGCTAAGGAAGGTATCCGGCCACATATCCAGAGACTGTTACACCTAGGCATTTTAAAACCTTGTCGTTCACCTTGGAACACCCCCCTACTACCAGTAAAGAAGCCTGGTACGGGTGACTACCGCCCGGTACAGGACTTGCGGGAGGTTAACAGGAGAACGGAGGATATGCATCCCAGAGTGCCCAACCCCTACAATCTGCTAAGTACCTTGCCTCCGACCCACGTATGGTACACTGTGTTAGATCTAAAAGATGCATTCTTTTGTTTAAGACTGAGCCCTCAGAGCCAATCCATCTTTGCTTTTGAGTGGAGAGACCCAGAGACCGGGTTTTCAGGACAACTCACCTGGACAAGGTTGCCTCAAGGATTTAAAAACTCGCCTACCTTGTTTGACGAAGCTCTGCACCTAGATTTGGCCGACTTCCGAGTCAACCATCCAGACCTGGTCCTCCTGCAATATGTGGACGACCTCCTCCTTGCCGCTGAAACTGAGCAGGACTGCCTAAAAGGTACCGGGGCCCTGCTACAGAGACTGGGGGAATTGGGCTATCGAGCCTCCGCGAAAAAGGCCCAAATATGTCAGAAACAGGTGGCCTACCTAGGCTACCTCCTAGAAGGAGGGCAACGGTGGCTGACAGAGAGCCGAAAAAGGGTGGTTGCTCTAATTCCACCCCCCACCGATGCCAGAAAGATGCGGGAATTCCTCGGGAGTGCGGGATTCTGCCGCCTTTGGATTCCTGGGTTTGCGGAGCTGGCAGCCCCATTGTACCCCCTCACGAAGTCCAATGCTCCCTTTCAATGGAGAGAAGAGCAACAGCGGGCGTTTGACAACATAAAAAAGGCCCTATTGTCAGCCCCAGCCCTGAGCCTCCCTGATATGACCAAGCCCTTCACATTATACGTGGATGAGAACAAGGGAGTGGCGAAGGGAGTGCTAACACAAATGCTTGGACCCTGGAAAAAGCCGGTGGCATACTTTTCAAAAAAGCTAGACAATGTAGCAGCCGGCTGGCCTCCGTGCCTCCGCATGATAGCGGCCGTGGCAGTTCTGGTGAAAGACTCGGATAAATTGACTCTAGGCCAACCTCTCACCATAGTGGCACCTCATGCTGTGGAGACAGTTATCCGCCAGCCACCAGATCGGTGGTTCTCAAATGCTCGGATAACTCATTACCAGACTATGTTATTAAACTCAGAGCGGGTCCGGTTTGGGACTGCCACCTCTTTAAACCCGGCCACCCTGCTCCCGGAACTGGGGCCCCAGGCCCAGGTAATCCATAACTGTCACCAAATCCTGGCTGAGGCCCACGGCACCCGAAAAGACCTAACCGACCAGCCTCTGCCGGATGCCGAAATGACCTGGTTCACGGATGGGAGCAGCTTTCTACAGAACGGTGAGCGGAGGGCTGGGGCAGCGGTGGTGGATGGAAAAACTTGTTATCTGGTCAAGTGCCTTAAAGCCTGGAACTTCTGCTCAAAAAGCCGAGCTCATAGCCTTAACTCAAGCTTTAAAACTGGCACAAGACAAAAAGGTCAACATTTACACAGACAGTCGGTATGCTTTCGCCACTGCCCATGTACATGGGGAGATATACCGGCTAAGGGGCCTCTTAACCTCAGCAGGCAAGGACATTAAAAATAAGCAGGAAATCCTAGATCTTCTACAGGCCCTGTTCCTGCCCAAAATGTTGAGTATAATTCATTGCCCCGGGCACCAACGAGGAGACGACCCCGTAGCAAGGGGAAACAGGATGGCAGACGAGGCCGCTAGGGCGGCAGCCCTGAGCCAACAGGTGCTCCCGTTAAAGACAATTGAGCCCACCCAAGTATCGAGGGAACCACCTTTCCTCTATTCGGACCAAGACTTAGATACGATCCAGCGGCTCGGTGCAGAGTATGATGAACAAATAAGGGTTTGGAGGCTCGGAGAGAAAATAGTCCTGCCACACCAATTGGCTAAAGAAATAATTACCAGCCTCCATCAATGGACTCATTTGGGACACAAAAAGCTAAAAGCAGCCTTACAGGAAGATAGGCAGTCTTATTACATCCCCGGACTTGACTCTTTAGTCCAGCAGGTGACTGAATCCTGTGTTCCGTGTGCCAAGGTAAATGCCAAACACCTCAAGCTCCCGGAGGGAGCTAGGGTAAGAGGAGATCAACCAGGAATCAACTGGGAGGTTGATTTCACTGAGATAAGGCCGGGCAGTTATGGGAATAAGTATCTTCTAGTTTTTGTAGACACCTTCTCCGGATGAACTGAGGCATTCCCCACAAAACGGGAAACCGCCCGGGTGGTCGTCAAGAAGATCATAGAGGAGATCTTCCCCCGGTTCGGCTTGCCTAAGGTAATCGGGTCCGACAATGGCCCAGCGTTTGTCTCCCAGGTAAGTCAGTTGGTGGCCAAAGCATTAGGCATAAATTGGAAATTGCACTGTGCCTATAGACCCCAAAGTTCAGGACAGGTAGAAAGAATGAACAGAACAATTAAAGAGACCTTGACCAAATTAGCGTTGGAGACTGGTGTTAAAGACTGGGTCCAACTCCTCCCTATGGTGTTGTTCTGGGTCCGAAACACGCCCTCTCATTGCGGGCTGACACCATACGAAATCCTTTATGGAGGGCCCCCACCAGTAGCAGGCTTGCTTGACCTTGCCAGTGACTCCGTTGCCGATGCCCCTAAATTACAGGCCCGGTTGAGAGCGCTCCAGATCATCCAGAACCAGGTCTGGAAACCTCTTGCAGCAGCCTACCAACCCGAGACGACAACCATCCCACATCCTTTCCAAATCGGTGATGCTGTGTATGTCCAAAGGCACCAATCTAAGACTCTAGAGCCCCGGTGGAAAGGCCCCTTCACTGTGCTGTTGACAACTCCCACCGCTCTCAAGGTCAACGGAATCGCTGCTTGGGTCCACGCCTCACACGTAAAGCGAGCACCACCTCCCCAGGGCCCCGAGGATCCGGATAGACCAGCCAAATGGAAGCTCCAGCGCACTCAGAACCCACTCAAGCTAAGACTTTCAAAAACTGTTTAATATTTATGATGTTCCTGGCCTTTCCCCATTGTTTTTCCAATCCCCATGCTCCACAATTGTTAACGTGGAACCCAACCCAGTCCAGCAAGAACAGAGTTCCCTCCCTCCAGTGAGGCAGGCTCTCCCCAGGCCGGTCCAATAGATTTTTGGATTAAAATCTTTGCAAAATAAAAGGAGGGAATGAAGGACCCTTATGGGGGAGAGGGACAAGAAACTAGGCCTGGGCAGATATCAGGGGCTTCTTAAGAGGTTAGATGTTCCCCAGAGTCCAGCGGGCAGGACGTTCTCTGGGAAGGAAAAGTCAATCCCCTTCAGAGAACCTCTAGGCATGCCCAGAGCAGAGCTGCCACTCTCCTCAGCACGTTCCCTCAGCACTCTCCTCAGCACTCCCCTCAGCACTCTCCTCAGCACGTTCCCTCAGCACTCCCCTCAGCACTCTCCTCAGCACGTTCCCTCAGCACTCTCCTCAGCACTCTCCTCAGCACGTTCCCTCAGCACTCTCCTCAGCACGTTCCCTCAGCACTCTCCTCAGCACTCTCCTCAGCACTCTCCTCAGCACTCTCCTCAGCACTCTCCCTCAGCACTCTCCGGTATGCTAATTGTCCCTCCGAACCAGCCAATCCCGTGTTGCCACTGCATTCCATATGCTAATGGTCCCTCTGAACTGACCAATCCTATGCATGCGCATTAGGAATATGCTAATTCGTTGCCTATATAACCTGTGTGAAACTGCCGCTCAGGGCTCCTCACTGCCTGAGGTGGGGGCCCGTTTGTGCAAACGTTCAATAAAAACCTCGTGCTTTTTGCATCAACTGGTCTGGAGTCTGGATCTTTGGGCGTCCTCCCGAGCAAGTGGGCATCTCTGCAACTGAGAGGTCCAACACCTGCAGACTCATTTATTACAGTTGGTACAACAGCTTATATAGCCAAGACCAGCCAATCTGGTCAAGGGGCGGTCCATACCCCAACCAATCACAGCCTGTCGCCAGGCAGTTTCAAATCCATCCAATCACAGCCTGTCGCCAGGCAGTTTCCAGAGCCATCCAATCACAGCCTGTTGCTAGGCAGTTTCAAAACCATTCCTGACTAACACGCTCGCTTGCCAGTGGCCACCTTGGCATGGCCTTCTCATTCTACTACAATGGTCTATCTTCTAGAGCTACTTTCTGCCGACATGGGATAATGAGTCACTCTCTACTGGTGGGGCGATATCTCAAGTCATGATCTCCTGTGTGGGGAGCAGAGTATATCCCTGTAGTGGCATTTGGTTGACTGCCTGGGTGGTGCAGGTTTTGGATGGTTCCATTATCATTTCACCTAAACACTTAGGCAAGGTAGTAAAAAAGGCAGGTGAGGATTGCAGCCTATGGTCCTGGGAGTAGCATTAACCAAGTGCTGAGGAGACTCCATAGGGAGGAAAAGAGGTGAGGCTCTCTGGACCCTAGGACAGATTGTTTAATAGATGTGACGATTTGTTGGAGCTTTCTCACATTCTGCTCTACCTGGCCCAATTGATTAACATAACAACAACATTATTTTCCAAGAAAAACATAAGTTCCCCCTTATTCAGCTCTTAAAAGGTCCAGAGCTGGTCTATTTTGGAACACCACATCTGCCCATGAGGTGATCCAATTTTGGAGGCCCTAAATAGCTCCTGCCAAAGTTCAATGGACCCGGTGACCTCCTCTAATAATTGTTGGAGTTTTTCTTAGAAATAGTTAATAGACACAACATTGTGCCTCGAGAAATTCCCAGCAACACCACCAAAGAGAGGGAAGCTGCAAAGCTGATTCCAACCAAGACTGGGAGAAAAATCTTTCATCTGTTGTGGGTAGAGGAGATTAGTCTGCAAAAGAAACTCTGAGTAGTCATATAATGTTCCGTGGGGAAAAGATCCTCAATACACATGGGCTGGGCATAGAAAGATTGATTCAAGTATATAAGGTATAATTACAAAGAAATGAAGTTCCAAGTGGGCTAGAGAGGGAGGCTGCGGAAGTGGGGGTTCTGTGATGACACAGAAGCCTTAGAGGATTGAGATGAGTGTGGCCTGAGAGCTCTGTTTGGTTCCTCAGGGTTGAGGGTGTGCCAAAGGTGACACTCCCAGGTTAGGTGTGGTAAATCTCTCTCTTTTCATTTTTATTTTTCGATTCAAAAGTGAAGTAATTCTGCACAGCTCGCGTTCCAGTGCTGGTGTATTGATTCTGCTACTGGTGTCCCAAACTTGGGCTCCCATGCTCTCCACACAGGTCCACTGTGAATCACTAGTTGCGGAAGAGTTTCCTCTGCTGTTTCTTCCACTACTCTTCCTTGAACCTGCAGTATCTCCACTTTTATTAAACAGTCTCTTCCCAGACTATCAGTGTACTCCCTTCCTATTCCGCCATCTTGCCCCTCCCCTTAAGTCGTGTTATTCTCTTAATCATACTAAGTTTGCCAGTATTTTTGCTTTCTATTTTTAGCTTTTCTTTTGTAGTATGTATTAGTAGTATGTATTAGTATGTAGTAGGTTTTTTTATTTTTTTCCAGCCCTACTTCTTTGTGTTCATTTTTGTCATCTGTGTGTTTGGTGTCACATCCACATCATTGTTGAGGTCTGGCACAGCCATGACTGGTTTAGTCATTTGTGAAGTGATTAATGGAAGACAGTATTTTTCCCTGCCTCTTGCTTTGTGTATCTTTTTTTTCCAAACTGATTAATTCCACATACTGCACCCCCCCAGGAAAACTTTTATTTAAGTAATACAAACTTAATCCATTTTATAAGTACATATTTAGGAATATAGTGATTCTTCCCAACATATCTGCTGTCTCACCCACTCTCCCACCCCTCCCCCTCTTCCCTCTTCCATCCCCAGTCCCATTCCCCATAGAGACCCATTTTTGATTAACATTATAAACCAAAGAATAACTCTATACTAAGTAAAGAGTTCAACAATTTGCACATCCAAAAAACTTTAAAAAGGTTCCTCAACATTCATGACAAGGGCTGTTCAATGTCATCGCATCTTGAAGTTAATTTCATCTCTTTTTTTAAGAAACGTAATCAACATTAAAGAAGCACCCCAAAATGATACATCTTCTGTGAACACTTGGACTTAGTTATAATACAGCATGTTGAGGACAGAGGTCCTGCATAGGAAGTTGGTGCATAGTAACTCTTGTTGTTAATGTAACAATTAACAATCAAATATGATGCCAGTGATCACTCAAAGCTCTTGACGTGAGCTGACTAGGATATGGAAGCCTTTTGAATTCAGACTCCACCACTGTTTAGATAAGGCCAGAAACAAAGTGGAAGTTCTCTCCTCCCTTCAGAAAAAAGGACCTCCTTCTTTGATGACCACTTTCCGCTGGTGGGCCTCAGCCACCGAGGTCCTTCTTGTAGGACATATATTGCCACAGTGTCTCAGCATTCAAGGCCTGAAATGCTCTTGCATGCTTTTCAGCCAACCAGAATGACTTAAGGGCTAAAAATGAGGTCAGAGTGCTATTTAAAGTGATTATTATTATATGAGTCTGCTATGTGGACTGCTTCCCATGTTGGATCACTCACTTCTTTTTAATTCTCTCATTACTATCAGACCCTTAATCATATTCATATGATTACTTTATCACTTAAGATGGTATTTTCACCACCTGCCTTAAGGGGATTTGGGGTCCCATGGAAAGCTTTTCAACTATATCCTTAGAAGTAAGATGGTAGGAATGTATGCAGAACTATATAGCATTACAGTTACAAAATTCATACACTCCATAATTACACCTTTAATTATGTGATGATTCTTCCCACCATGCCTGTCCTCCTACTCATACTCCCAAAAACACTCTTCGGACTCCCTCTCTTATTCCAACTCCTATGTTATCTCTTTTCAACTGATTTTATATACAAGAGTTCAACAAATATTATTAAAAAATGTTCATCCACTGTCAAGACAAGGGCTGTTAAAGTCATTGCTTCTCAGTGTTAATTTCACTTCTACAGATTGTCTTTCAGGTACTCTATTAATTATAACAAATCAAGGAGAACATGTGATATTTGTCTTTTTGGGACTAGCTTATTTCACTAAGTATAACGTTTTCCAGATTCATCCATTTTGTTGTAAATGACTAGATTTCATTTTTTTTCTACTGCTGTGTAGTACTCCATAGTGTACATACCCCATATTTCTTTATCCAGTCTTCAGTGTTGGGTTGATTCTGTGTCTTAGCTACTGTGAATTAAGCTGCAATGAACATGGAGGTGCAGATAACTCTTTCATATGATGACTTCATTTCCCTTCAATAAATTCCAAGGAGTGGGATGGCTGAGTTATATAATAGTTCTTTTTTTTACCTTTTTTTAAACTTTTATTTAATCAGTATAAATTTCCAAAGTACAGCTTATGGATTACAATGGCTTTTTCCCCCATAACTTCCCTCCCACCCGCAAATCTCACCTCTCCCGCTCCCTCTCCCCTTCCATTCACATCAAGATTCATTTTCAATTCTCTTTATATACATAAGATCAATTTAATATATATTAAGTAAAGATTTCAACAGTTTGCACCCACATAGAAATACAAAGGGAAAAATACTGTTTGAGTACTAGTTATAGCATTAAATCACATTGGACAACATATTAAGGACAGAGATCCTACATGGGGAGTAAGTGCACAGTGACTCCTGTTGTTGACTTAACAATTGACACACTTGTTTATGGCGTCAGTAACCCTAGGCTCTTGTCATGAGTTGCCAAGGCTATGGAAGCCTCTTTTTTTTTCAATTATTAAACTTTTATTTAATGAATACAAATTTCCAAAGTACAGCTTATGGGTTACAATGACTTCCCTCCTCCCATAACTTCCCTCCCACCCACAACCCTCCCCTCTCCCGCTCCCTCTCCCCTTCCATTCGCATCAAGATTCATATTCAATTCTCTTTATATACAGAAGATCAATTTAGTATAAAGATTACAACAGTCTGCACCCACATGAAAACACAAAGTGAAACATACTGTTTGAGTACTAGTTATAGCATTAAATCACAATGTACAGCACATTAAGGACAGAGATCCCACATGAGGAGCAAGTGCACAGTGGCTCTTGTTGTTGACCCAACAAATTGACACTCTAGTTTATGGCACTAGTAACCACCCTAGGCTGTGGTCATGAGTTGCCAAGGCTATGGAAGCCTTCCAAGTTTGCCGACTCAGATCATATTTAGACAAGGTCATAAAAGACAGAGTGAGGATAGTAACCAATGATCCTAAGAGTGGCATTTACCAGGTTTGAACAATTATACAGCATTAAGTGGGGAAGAGGACCATCAGTACACACAGGTTGGGAGTAGAGCCATTGGTGGTAGAGTAGAGGTTATGATTACAAAGGAATGAGGCCCAAGTGTGCTAGACAGGGTCTAGAACAAAGGACAGAGTCATTATTAGATGTGCTAAGAAAGGTGCTGTCTAAGCTACAATTAAGTTTTCTGATTGAGAGGCAAACAGAACCTGAGAGAAGGGGCTTGATAATAATCTGGTGGGCTGTAGGCCTTGTAAGTTAAGAGGCCCAGACCTATCTATCTCTTCACATGGGGTATATCCTAAGGGAGGTGTGAACCTCCTAGGGGAAGGCACTCTGTTGACTTTCATTACTTGGCTGGCCTGGGAGGAGAGCTGGCCAGGTAAAGGCAGGTGGCATCTCTAACAAGAAATTTACAGTTCTGTCTGCAATGTCGCTGACCCTACTTGACCATCCCCTCAGCTGCAGTGGTCACTTTGGATGTTGGGCTGAGTGAAGGGCTTTTCAGCTTAGAGCCAATAAGATCTGTGGCTCTGACCTGGGCATCCTTCGACTCCAGGGCAGGTCCATTTCCAGTGATCCAACTCTTGGCAGAGCTGCCAGGGCTCTTCACAAGCAGACTTCTGCTGAAGCCCAGGCTTACCACATTAAAAGCCACTGCAGTAGACTGGCCTGTTGGGTCTCCTTGAGGGCAGATCACTGTACAGATCAGCCATTAATAGGTCTGCCACCCATTGCTTCTGATGCCTAGCTTTCTTTTCCTCCTGGTTTGTGTTCAAGCAGACCAGAGGGTGCAAGTCAAGGGAGTGCCCGTGTCCCATCTTTAATCTTCGGTGGCCTGAACTACAAGTCTATAGTCACAGGCATGTTCTGTAGTAGTTTTTCTAAGGTAGACAATGCCCATGAGGAAAATTATATTCTCACTTTAAAACTTTCTTTCCCTTTGGTCTGAAAGGGAGGTTTTTTCTACTTACTGTATACTTCGCTGATGGAGAAGTAAATCTAGCTATGAGATTATTATTTAAATTCTTATTTTGGCTATGCTGTTACAGAAAATTGTTAGCCATCTCTTTTATAAGGTCTAAAGATTCAATTGTGCATCCTACAGATTCCTTCATAATAGAATTAGTTTCCTACCTTGAAGAGAATAGAGAAATGAAAGAACAAGTTGGGCTTAGAATAGAGAAATGAGGGAGCAAGTCCTAGATTGCTTGCTGACAATAGCAATATTACATGAATACTTAGCGAACCGTTTCAACCATTAGATAACAACTTAAGAAAACATTTACCAGAAGGTCCAATGCCTTCTATAAATTTTAAGAATCATGTATTTGAAAACACCTCTTAAATATCTAACATGTTGTTGTTTGTTTAACCAGTAAACTTAAGCACAACCATCTAAAATGTTTTTAGTTTCTTTCTACTAACAAGTATAAAACATATGATACACAGATTCAGGTCACACAAATTAAAATGTATCTTTGATTGATTTTAGCAGCTTAAATTTATGGACAATCTTATCTATAAGCCATTTAAAATAAAACTCTTAATAAAATTTCCTATGTGGAAATTTATATGTTATATGTACACACATATAACATAGCATAATAGACCAATATAGCAATTTTAATAATAGCTTTTAAAATCTTTAACTCTTTTTGTAGATTGCCAATTGATTTGAATTGCTTTTTGTTTTTAGATTACTTTAACACATTGCTTTAACAGAGCATCAGAGTTTAATTCTATGTCAAAGAGAAATTGAGCTTCCTATGATCTTTTGCTGTGAGGTTTCCTTCCTTTACCTTCTTTCATATTGGTGACCATGTTTCTGTGTTTCTGTGTGTAACACATCTTCAAGCATCTTTTGCAGGGCAGGATGAGTGGCAACAAATTCTTTCAGTTTCTATTTGCTATGAAAAGTCTTATTTTCACCTTCATTCACAAATGAGAGCTTTGCAGGATATAGTATTCTGGGCTGGCAGTTTTTCTCTCTTAGTACCTGGGCTATGTCTCGCCATTCCCTTCTAGCTTGTAGGGTTTCTGATGAGAAGTCTGCTGTGAGTCTAATTGGAGATCCTCTGAGAGTAAGCTGTGTTTGGTTCCTCAGGGTTGAGGTTGTGTCAAAGATGACACTCCCAGGTTAGGCGTGGTAAATCTTTCTTTTTTTTTTTTTTTTTTTGATTCAAAAGGGAAGTAATTCTGCACAGCTGAACGTAATTGGAGGTAGTTAGCAGGCGAATGATATACCCACAGGAGCCAGAGAGGGGAAGCTCTTTCCCAAGGACCACACAGGGAATCTCTGCTGTCCTCAGTGTGGGCTCCAATTCTCCTGCAGTCTCCCGCTGTGTTGCCAAGTTAGATGCTAATCTCCTGTTATTTCACCCCTCCCCCCAGAGTCAGGTTTTTCTGCTAGGCTTAGGGCTGGTGCAGACCTGAGGTGGACCTGCTTATGACGTATCTCCAAAATGGTGCCTGCTCTTTGTCTTGCTCACCTTTGAGGGGTGAGGGGAGAGAGAGAAACTCGTGTCCGTATCGGTCACTTTTTTTTTTCCTCTCTCTCTTCTAGTTAGCCTGGTGAGCTTTTCCCCACGGAGTTTCAAGCCTCGTTCCCTCTAGTCTCCTCTTTCTGCTTGCCCGCTGGTGTCTCAGGCTGTTGAGGTTCGGCTCACCTCTCATTCCAGCGCTGGTGCGTTGAGTCTGCCGCTGGTGTCCCGAACTTGGGCTTCCACACTCTCCACGCAGGTCCACTGTGAATCACTAGTTCCAGAAGAGTTTCTGCTGCTGTTTCTTCCCCTACTCTTCCTTGACCCTGCAGTATCTCCACTTTTATTAACCTGTGTGACTTGCTGAACTATCAATGTGCTCCCTTCCTATTCTGCCATCTTGCCACTCCCTGACTTAACAATTTGACACTCCTGTTCATGGCGTCAGTAATCTCCCTAGGCTCTAGTCATGAGTTGTCAGGGCTATGGAAGCCTTTAGAGTTCGCTGACTTTGGTCTTATTCTGATAGGGTCATAGTCAAAGTGGAAGTTCTCTCCTCCCTTCAGAGAAAGGTACCTCCTTCTTTGATGGCCCTGTTCTTTCCCCTGGGATCTCACTCACACAGATCTTTCATTTAGGCCTTTTACTTTTTTTTTTCTTTTCCATGGTATCTTGGCTTTCAATGCCTACAATACTCTCATGGGCTCTTCAGCCAGATCCGAATGCCTTAAGGGCTGATTCTGAGGCCAGAGTGTTGTTTAGGATGTCTGCCATTCTATGAGTCTTCTGTGTATCACACTTCCCAGGTTGGATCTTTCTTTCCCTTTTTGATTCTTTTTGGGTTTCATTGTTTCTTACTGCTGTATAGTATTCTATGGAGTACATGTCCCATAATTTCTATATCCAGTCTACTGTTGATGGGCATTTGGGTTGGTTCCAGGTCTTAGCTATTGTGAATTGAGCTGCAATAAACTTTAATGTGCAGATGGCTTTTTTATTTGCCAAATTAATTTCCTTTGGGTAAATTCCAAGGAGTGTGATGGCTGGGTTGTATGGTAGGGTTATATTCAGGTTTCTGAGGAATCTCCAGACTGACTTCATAGTGGCTTAATCAGTTTGCATTCCCACCAACATTGGGTTAGTGTCCCTTTTTCCTCACATCCTCTCCAATATCTGTTGTTGGTAGATTTCTGGATGTGAGCCATTCTCACCGGGGTGAGGTGAAACCTCATTGTGGTTTTGATTTGCATTTCTCTGATTGCTAGTGATCTTGAACATTTTTTCATGTGTCTGTTGGCCATTTGGATTTCCTCTTTTGAAAAATGTCTTTTGAGATCCTTGGCCCATCTCTTAAGTGGGTTGTTTGTTTTGTTGTTGTGGATTTTCTTGATTTCTTTGTAGATTCTGGTTATCAACCCTTTATCTGTAGTATAGTTTGCAAATATTTTTTCCCAATCTGTCAGTTGCCTCTTCACTTTCCTGACTGTTTCTTTTGAAATACAGAAAATTCTCAATCTGATACAATCCCAAATATTAATTTTGGTTTTGACTGCCTGTGCTCCTGGGGAATTTTCCAAGAAGTCTTTGCCTGTGCCTATATCTTGCAGGGTTCCTCCAATGCACTCTAATAATTTGATGGTTTCGGGTCATAGATTTAAGTCTTTAATCCATGTTGAGTGAATTTTTGTGTAAGGTGAAAGGTATGGGTATTGCTTCAAGCTTCTGCACATGGAAATCCAATTCTCCCAGCAGCATTTACTGAATAGGCTGTCCTTATTCCAGGGATTAGTTTTGGATCTTTGGTCAAATATAAGTTGGCTGTAGATGCTTGGATTGATTTCTGGTGCTTCTATTCTGTTCCATTGGTCTATCCATCTGTTTCTGTACCAGTACCATGCTGTTTTGATAACAACTGCCCTGTAGTATGCCCTGAAATCAGGTATTGTGATGCCTCCGGCTTTGTTTTTGTTGTACAAGATTGCTTTGGCTATTCGAGGTCTTCTGTGTCTCCATATGAATTTCAGCATCATTTTTTCCAGATCTGAGAAGAATATCTTTAGTATCTTAATTGGTATTGCATTGAATTTATAAATTGCTTTTGGGAGAATAGACATTTTGATGATATTGATTCTTCCAATCCATGAGCATGGAAGATTTCTCCATTTTTTGGTATCCTCTTCTATTTCTTTCTTTAAGATTTTGTAGTTTTCATAGTAGAGATCTTTAATGACTTTGGTTAAGTTTATTCGAATGTATTTGATTGTTTGTTTTTGTAGCTCTTGTGAATGGGATTGATCTTAGAGTTCCTCCTCAGCTGTGGCATTGCTTGTGTATACAAAGGCTGTTGATTTTTGTGCATTGATTTTATATCCTGCTACTTTGCCAAACTCTTCGATGAGTTCTAGCAGTCTCTCAGTAGAGTTCTTTGGGTCCCCTAAATGAAGAATCATATCATCTGCAAAGAGGAATAGCTTGAGTTCTTCCTTCCAGATTTGCATCCCTTTAATTTCTTTTCTTGCCTAATACCTCTGGCCAAACTTCCAGAATTATATTGAATAGCAGTGGTGAGTGTGGGCATCCCTGTCTGGTACCAGATCTCAGCAGAAATGCTTCCAACTTTTCCCTATTTAATAGGATACTGGCCGTAGGTTTTTCATATATTGCTTTGAATGTATTGAGGAATGTTCCTTCCATACCCAGCTTGCTTAGGGTTTTCATCATGAAAGGGTGTTGTATTTTATCAAATGCTTTCTCTGCGTCTCTTGAGAGAATCACATGGTTTTTCTTCTGCAGTCTGTTAATGTAGTGTATCACGATTGTTTTTCGAACATTGAACCATCCCTCCATACCAGGGATAAATCCCACTTGGTCTGGGTGGATGATCTTTCTGATGTGTTGTTGCATTCTATTGGCCAGAATTTTATTGAGGATTTTTGCATCTATGTTCATCAATGATATTGGTCTGTAATTCTCTTTCAATGCTGCATCTTCTTCTGGCTTAGGAATTAAGGTGATGCTGGCTTCACAGAAAGAATTTGGGAGGATTCACTCTTTTTTGATTGTTTTGAATAGTTTGAGAAGAATTGGAGTTAGTTCTTCTCTAAATGTCTGGTAGAACTCAGCAGTGAATCCAACTGGCCCTGGGCTTTTCTTTGTTGGGAGGGCCTTTATTACTGTTTCAATTTCTGTGTCAGTTATGGGTCTGTTTAGGTTTTCTATGTCTTCCTGGCTCAATTTAGGTAGGTTGTATGTGTCCAAGAATCTGTCCATTTCTGATAGATTTCCCTGTTTGCTGGCATGCAAGTCCTTGTAGTAATTTCTGATGATTCTTTTTATTCCTCTGGTGTCTGTGTTACATTTCCCTATTCATCTCTTGTCCTATTTATTTGCGTCTTTTCTCTTCTTTTTTTAGTTAGTTGGGACAATGGGGTGTCAATTTTGTTTATTTTTTCAAAACACCAGCTCCTTGTTTGGCTGATTTTTTGTAATGTTGTATCAGATTCAATCCTGTTGATTTCTTCTTTGATTTTAATTATTTCTCTTCTCCTACTAGGTTTGGGTTTGGTTTTCTGCAGATTTTCTAGATCCTTGAGATGACTTGAAAGCTCATCTATTTGGTGCCTTTCCAATTTCTTAATATAGGCACCTATTGATATAAATTTTCCTCTTAACACTGCTTTTGTTGTATCCCAGAGGTTTTGGTATGTTGTGCTGTTATCCTCATTTACTTCCAGAAAATTTTTGATTTCTCTTTTAATTTCTTCTATGACCCATTGTTCATTCAGGAGCATGTTGTTCAATCTCCATGTATTTGCACATGCTCTGGGGATTCCCGAGGTGCTAATTTCCAATTTCATTCCTTTGTGGTCTGAGAAGCTGCATGGTATGATTCTAATTCTTTTGAATTTGCTGAGACTTGCTTTATGGCCTAGTATGTGGTCAATCCTAGAGAGGGTTCCATGTAGTGCTGAGAAGAATGTAAAGTCTTTAGATGTAGGATGAAATGTTCTGTAGATATCTGTTAGATCCATTTGGGCTATAGTGTCATTTAAATCTACTGTCTCCTTATTGATCTTCTGTCCTGTTGATCTGTCTATCTCTGAGAGTGTAGTATTGAAGTCCCCCAGAACTATTGTATTGGGGTCTAAGTCTCCCTTTAAGTCTCTTAACAAGTCTTTAAATAAGCTTGTGACCTGTAATTAGGTGCATATACATTGATAATCGTTATATCTTCCTGTTGAATGGATCCCTTAATCATTAAATAGTGCCCCTCTTTGTCTCTTCTAACAGTTTTTGTGGTAAAGTTTATGTTGTCCGATATTAAGATGGCTACGCCCGCTCTTTTTTCATTTCTGTTGGCATAGTATATGTTTTTCCAGCCTTTCACTTTCAGTCTGTATGCATCATTGTTGGAAAGATGAGTTTCTTGTAGGCAGCAAAAAGATGGGTTTTGTTCCCTAACCAATCAGCCAATCAGTGTCTTTTAACTGGACAGTTCAGACCATTAACATTCAATGTGGCTATTGAGAAGGAGTAATTTTGCCCTGTCATTTGCCAAAGATATTTTCTAAATATATGGTTTGATATTCCTGTGATCCTTTGCTGTAAGGTTTCCTTCCTTTATCTTCTTTCATATTGGTGACCGTGTTTCTGTGTCTCTGTATGTAACACATCTTTAAGCATCTTTTGCAGGGCTGGACGAGTGGCGACAAATTCTTTCAATTTCTGTTTGCTGTGAAAGGTCTTTATTTCACCTTCATTCACAAATGAGAGCTTTGCAGGATATAATATTCTGGGCTGGCAGTTTTTCTCTGTTAGTACCTGGGCTATATCTCTCCATTCTCTCCTAGCTTGTAGGGTTTCTGGTGAGAAGTCAGCTGTGAGTCTAATTGGAGATCCTCTGAGAGTAATCTGGCGTTCTCTCTTGCACATTTTAGGATCTTTTCTTTATGTTTCACTGTGGTGAGTTTGACTACAATGTGTTGTGGTGAGGATCTCTTTTGGTCATGTTTATTAGGGGTTCTATAAGCTTCCTGTACTAAGATGCCTCTGTCCTTCTCCAAACCTGGGAAATTTTGTGCCAGTATCTCACTAAAAAGGCCTTCTAATCCTTTCTTCCTCTCCATGCCTTCAGGAACTCCTAGAACCCAATGTTGGGTTTTTTTTTAATAATATCCTGTAGATTCCTGACAGTATTTTTTAGATTTCTGATTTCCTCTTGTTTTCTTTGATTTGACTGTTTCCTTTCCTGTTCTCTGTCTTCCAATTCCGATATTCTCTCTTCTTCACCCATTCTGTTTTTAAGGCTCTCTAATGTGTTTGTCATTTGATCTATTGAGTTCTTCATTTCATTATGGTTTCTTGTCACTATTACAGTTTCATGTTCTACTAGTTGTTTCATTTCATTTTGATTCCTCCTTAATATTTCATTTTCACAAGTGAGATTTTCTATCTTGTCAATTAAGGATTTCTGTAGTTCAAGAATTTGTTTTTGAGAACTTCTTAATGTTCTTATCAACTTTTTGAGATCTGCTTCTTGCATTTCCTCTATCTCTTCATCTTCATAATCTTGGATTGGGGTGTCTCGTTCATTTGGGGGCATCATAGTGTCTTCCTTGCTCTTGTTACCTCAGCTTCTATGTTTGTTGTTTGGCATGTTGGAGATAATTTATGTGGTTTTTTTTTTTTTTTTTTTGCTGTGGGGTTTTTTCTCGTTATACTATGCCGCTAAGTGGGCTGTCTGCTTTGATGGATCCTTAGAGGCTGTGATGGGTGTGGCTAGAGAGCTCTGCTTGATTCTTCAAGTTTAAATCTGTGCAAAAAGTTACTCACCCAGATTGTTCTCTCCCTTGCTCCTTGGTGTTTCTCTCTCTCTCTCTCTCTCTCTCTCTCTCTCTCTCTCTCTCTCTCTCACTCTCTCTCTCTCTCTCTCTCTTTTGACTCAGTTGGGAAGTAATTCCGAATGGCTGAGTGGAATTGAGAGTAGTTTAAATCTGGCCTCTGTGAGTATTCGTTTGATCTATCCCTGGGACCACACAAAGAGTTTATGCAGCCCTCAATGTGTTCTCAAGTTTTGACCAGTCCCAAAGTTACTGAGTTTGTGTACTCGTTGCCGCTTTACATATGTAAAATGACTCCTGCTCTTTGTTTTCCTGGACATTTTTAGGTGAGTGGAGAGAGAGGCCTCTGCCTTTCCCCACCAATGTCTCAGGTTTCTGAGGTTTTTGTCTTACCTCTAGTTCCCATGCTGGTGAGTTTCTGTGGCTCAGCTCCCACAGCTGGGCTTCCACGTGGTGGGCTCCCTGCAGGTCCTCTGTGTCACATCCACTAGCTCCGGAAGCGTTTCCTCTGCAGTTTTTTTCTTGAGTCTTTTACTGAGGCTATAATAATTCCACTTTTATGAAACTAAATTTTCCCAGACTATTGGCGCACATCCTCACTATCCACCATCTTGGCTCCGCTCCCAAGTTATATAGTAGTTCTATATTCAAACCCTCGGGTATTTGCATACTGTCTTTCTTAGTGGCTTTACCAGTTTACATTCCCACCAAGAGTGCATTGGGGTATATTTTGCCCTACATCCTCACCAGCATTTGTTGTTTGTTGATTTCTTTATGAAATCCATTCTACTAGGGTGAAACCTCATTGTAGTTTTGACTTGCATTTCCCTGATGGCTAATGATTCTGCACATTTTTTTTTCAGTGTCTATTGATCATTAGGTTTTCCTCTTTTGAAAAATATCTATTTAAGAACTTTGCTCATTTCTTCACTGGGTTGTTGGTTTTGTTGTTTTTGAGTTTCTTGATCTCTTTATATATTCTATTTATTATTCCTTTATCACTTACATAGTCTGCAACTAATTTATCCCATTCTGTTGGTTTCCACTTCAGTTTTCTGGATGATTCTTTTCTAGTATAGAAGCTTCTCAATTTGATGAAATTGCATTCGTTAATTTTGGCTTTGATAGCCTGTGCCTCTGAGGTCTTTTCTAAGAAGTCTTTGCCTGTGCCAATGTCTTGCAGGGTTTATCCAATGCCCTCTAATAATTTGATGGTGTAGGATCATTAATTTAGGTTACTAATGCATTTTGAGTGGCCTTTTTTGTAATGTGTAAGGCAGGGGTCTTTATACTGCTGCATGTGGAAATCCAGTTTTCCCAGCACCAGTTGTTGAAAAGACTGCCCTAGCTCCAGGAACTGATTTTAGCTCCTCAGTTGAATATAAGTTGGTTGCAGATGCTTAGATTGATTGCTGATTTTTCTATTATGTTCTGTTGGTCTACCAATCTGTTTTTGTACTAGTACCATGCTGTTTTAATTATAACTGCCCTGCAGTATGTCTTGAAATCTGGTATATAAATCTACTTGGATAATTGGCACCAATTATGAGTTAGATTATAGGTATGAGTTCCTAGTCTTACATAGAATGGTGGGGTGACTATAGTCAATCATAAAGTATTCTATATTTTATGAGCAAAAAGAAGAAAGGTTTTACAAGGCTTGATCACAAAGTGTAATACCAGAGAAGGGAAAATGCTGTTTATTCTGATTTGATCAGTAGACATTGTTTTCAAGGATTAAAATTTCACACTGTAACCCATAGATATGTATAATTATAAGCAACAAAAAATAAATTCAAAAAAACATTTCACTTAGTGTATCAGTTTAAGGGGTGTTGAAATATTTAAATTAGTATCACAGCTAAGACTATGAACTTTGGAATCAGTTTATTAAAAAAATATGGCAAAAACTGAATTGATATTTTGGCATGGTACATGGAGCAAACAGAAAGCAGTATTTTCCTTAAATTAGTGATTAATATATACTTTAAATTGTTTCACATAAGGAAAATGAAGTATCTCTGAAGTATATATGAAATTAATTTGAATTAGAGCTACATCAAGAAATATCAAGCAATAAATAAGGAATTAAATGATAAGTTAATTTTGGTGCAAGAATAATTATAATAAATATGAAGGGGTTTCAAATATTCTGTGGAACATGAAATTAAAACACACTCATTTTGGTTAAAATATATAAAATCATTAATATGAGAGACCTTAAATTCATAGACTGTGTTTTTGTATGAAAGAACTGTGCATGTGATTCAAGAAATTCTTGCACCAAAGTTAACCTATCATTTAATTCCTTATTTATTGCATCTGCTGGTTCACTCCCCAGACTGCTGCAGCAGCTGGATATGCCAATCCAAAGCCATGAGCCAGGAGCTTCTTCCAGGTCTCCCACATGGGTTCAGAAGTCCAACCGCTTGGGCCATCTTCTACTGCTTTTCCAGGCCATAGCAGAGAGCTAGATCAGAAGAGGAGTAGCCAGGACTAGAACTGGCATCTATATGGGATGCCGGTGCTTCAGACCAGGGCTTTAACCTGCTGCACCACAGTGTCAGCCTGAAAACAAATGAATTAATGTCACAAAATGAATTTATTGTAAAGATCATAACATGGAAAAAAATGGCATATTCTCATCTACGTGGCATAATTCAGTAAAGCAATATTTATAACTATAAAAATAATATATCCATGCAATTTTTATACTCGTTCTCTAGTAATGTCTAAAAGTAATAGAAGCATAAAAATCTCCAGTTACATCCATTTTGATGCACATGCTAGGATTTCATTCTATTTTATGTCTGTCATATTCTATCATATATGTGTCTATATGCATATATATTTTTCTTATTCAACCTTCAGTTTATGAACAACTAATCCCTTTCTATATCATTTCTGATTTCTGTTGTGCATTTGGCTGCTGTAAACATTAGAGTTTTCATATGTTTATTTCGTTTCTTTGGCTATATCCTCCTGTGTCAGATAATTGAATCATAAAGTAAATCCACCTTGAGATTTTATGTATCTCTATACTGTTTTCTGTAAGTTATAGTAATTTGTTTTTCCACCAATAGTGTTTTAGGGCATCCTTTTCTCTACAATGTTGTCAGCATTTTTAACATTTTGATTTTGTCATTATAGCCATTCTAACTGGGATGGGATGATAGCTCGTTGTATTTTTTTTTTTTGGAATTTTCCTGAAGGCTAGTGATATTAAGCATTTTTGCATATTTCTGTGGATCATTTCTATTTCTTCTTTTGAAAAATATCAATTGATATTCTTTGCCTATTTCTTATCTGTATTGTTTTGTTTTCGGTTTGTTGAGCTCCTTATATATTAAGGATATTAATCATTTATCAGATACATAGTTTGCCAATATTTTTCCATTCTGTCATTTTTCTCTTCTCCTTTTTTTTTCTTTGCAGTGTAGATGCATCCTAAACTTGACATAATCCTATTTCTCTATTTTTGTTTTCTTTATTGCCTGTGCTTCTGGGTTGTATACAAAAAGAATCTTTGCTTAGGCCAATGTCCTGCAACATTTTCTTTATTTTTTCCTGTAATAATTTCTTAGTTTCACATCTTAAGTTTCAATCTTTGATTTATTTCATGTCAATTTTTTTGACAGGCAGAGTTAGACAGTGAGAGAGATACAGAGACAGAGAAAGGTCTTCCCTCTATTTACCATGGCTGGGGCATTGCACTGATCTGAAGCCAGGAGCCAGGCACCTCCTCCTGGTCTCCCACATGGGTGCAGGGACCAAGCACCTAGGACACCCTCCACTGCCCTCCTGGGCCACAGCAGAGAGCTGGACCAGAAAAGAAGCAACCAGGACAGAATCCAGCACCCCAACTGGGAATAGAACCTGGGGTGCTGGAACACAGGTGGAGGGTTAGCCAATTGAGCCATGGCACTGGCCTCATGTCAATTTTTTGTATAGGGACTAAAGTAGGAGTCTTGTTTCAAACATCTGCATGTAGAAACCCGATTTTTTTTAATACCTGAAAAATTTTAGCATATTTGTCAAATATTGATTGTAGATGGGCAGCTATTTCTAGTGTTCATATTATGTTTCTTGGGTTTACCATGTCTGATTTTATGGCAGCACCAGGGTGTTTTAATAATAATCACCCTGTAGTGTGTCTTGAAATCTGCTATGTGATGCATATAGCTTACTTTTTATTATTTAAGACAGCTTTGGTCATTTAATGCCATTTATATTTCCATCTAAATTTTAAGTTTTTTTTTCTGTAAGGAATTTCCTTGAAATTTTGATGGAGATTTCACAAAATCTGTAAATTTGGGGTATAGTGTGGACATTTGCAATAATAATAATTCCTCTAATACTTGAACCATTGATTTTTTTTAATTCTATTGCAGAGATTTTTCACATCCTTAGTTAAATTCATTCCATTATTTAATTTTGGTAGCTTTTGTGAATGGAAGAGTTCTTCAAAGTCCTTTCTCAGGCAGATAATTGTTGATATGTATGAGTGATATCAATTTTTGTGTGCTCACTTTTCATCCTGAAACTGCTGAATTCTCATGTAAGGTCTAATAGTATTTTAGGGAGGTATTTTTATTTCCCAATATAAAGAATATTATCAACTGTTTCCGCTTTTCCAATTTGTATCATTTTAGTTACATTTTCTTGCCTTATGGCTCTAGATAAAACTGTATTGAATTAAAGTTGTGAGAGTGGAGATCCTTGATAGCTGCAGATTTTAGTCAAAATACTTCCAGCTTTTCCCCATTCTATATGATGTTGGCTCTATTGTGCTGAGGTACATTCATTCTATAACCAATTTTTATTGTTTTACCATAAAAGGATATTGTATTTTATCAAATGCTTCCTCTGCATCTACTGAGGAAATTGTATGGATTTAATCCTTGTTTTATTGATGTTATGTATCACATTTATTGATCTCTGTATGCTAAAACAGTCCTGAATCACTGGTATAAATTCTATTTGATCATTGTGGATGTGTCATTGGATTCAGTTTTCTTGCATTGTCTCAAGTATTTTTGCATCCACATTCAGCAGTGATAATGGTTTCTAGTCTCTCTTCTGTTGTACCCTTGTTTGTTTTTTTCTTTCAGGTAACTTCAGCCTCATAGAGTAAGATTGGAATGGTTCTCTCCCTATCCATTTTTGAATAGTTTAAGAAGAATTAGTATTAGTTCATCCTTGAAAGTTGGTAGAATTCATCAGTGAAGCCACAAATTTCTGAGCTTAGTTTTGTAGCAAGGTTTTACTTCGCAATCTCAACCTTGCTTATTGTTCTATTCAAATTGTCTATGTCTTCATGCATGGATTTCGGTATATGTGTTATAAGGAACTGTAGGAGAAGTCTAAGGTACTAAATAAAAGTGGTGGTGATGTAGAGAGGTTGATTGCTTTCTTTGATCAGTTCACACTGTGTTTATATACTGTGACCCATGAAGGTGTATAATTCAATAAAAAAAATCTCAAAGAAATAGTTTTTATTGTGCTTTTAATGAGACTCAATGAGCTTGCCAGGGTAAGTAGGATAAAAAGGTTTAGAATTGCCTTCTTTGTATAAGTTCCATGTAAGTCTATTGTAGAAGCTTGGTATTTCTGATTTTCTGTCACCTGGCTTTGGAGTGATTTAGGTGAGGCACTTAGATTGACACAGAGCAGGCACTAGCATTCTTGGCACTACACAGGCATAGAAAAACTTCCTTTTCTTAAAGATTCACTTTTGTATTTGAAAGGCATAGTAACATAGTGGCAGAGAAAGGTGGATATATATATATATATATATATATATATATAGAGAGAGAGAGAGAGAGAGAGAGAGAGAGAGAGAGAGAGAGAGAGAGAGAGAGACCTTACATACATTGTTTCACTCCCCAAATGGCTGCAGTGGCTGGAGTTGGGCCAATCCAAAAGCCAAGAGCCAGGATGGTCTTCTGGGTCTACCATGTGGGTGCAGGGGCCCAAGTACTCATCTCTACTGCTTTCCCAGGCCAAATCAGAGAACTAGATTGGAAGTGGAGCAGTCAGGTGTCTAACTGGTGCCCATATGGGATTCTGGCACTGCAGGTGATGGCTTTACCCACTACACAAAAACACTGACCCAGAAGAATTTTCTTTAAAAAAATAAAATGCAGTTATTGTGGACAAAGGAAAATCTGCTATTGGTCCATATTGTCCTATATACACAGACACTTAAAAAGTTCACAGAAAAAATAGAAGGTGAATTTATTTTGGTACAAAAATTTTGAAATCCATGCACAGCTTGTAATTCATCCTATTTAAGCACTAGTGCTAAATACAATGATACTGTTTTCTGTGTCAAACTGACAAATAGTTAAATGACATTTAAGAGAGGGAGCTTGCATTGTGGTGCAGTAGGTTAAGCCACTGGCTATAAGGCTAACATCACGTGTGGATGCTGGATCACGTACTGCTTGCTCCACTTCTGTACTTCTGACCTGGTTCCATGCTAATATGCCTCAGAAGGAAGCAGTAAGTGGCCTAAGTTCTTGAGTTCATTCTTCCATGTGGGAAATCTGTGTATGGAATCCTAGCCATGGCTTTTGCAGCTATTTGGAGAATAAACCAAATAGCAAGAAGTGAGCAAGAAGTGCTTGCTCTCTTTCTTCTTTCTGTATTCCATTCAACTATGCATTTCAAAAAAATAAATAAGTCTAAAATATACACACACTTAAGGTGTATGGTAGCAAAAGGCTGTTTGAGACTAGATTCTGATTTGAAAATCTTAGCTGTAGAAACAATGCACTTGAAATCATCAAATAAGGTACTGGATAAGGTACTGATGTTGAGTAGAAATATGTGGTTATCTTTTAAAAATGTTATTTAAATATTTCAGAGTAAATTATATGCTAGGTTTTACTGTAAAATATTCTCACAATAGAAACAAAGATTTAGGGCTTCCATTTTTGGGAAAATGCAGTAGATGTGGATGGGGTCAGGAGGAAAATGGATGTGGTCATGAAAATGTTACACAAGGGATCATCATGGTAATAGATCTGCTCTGTGCTTTCACTGAATCAGTGTTGACATCCTGGCCATGACACTGCCCTGCAATACTATGAGTTGTGACTATGAGCAGAGAAGGAATCCCTCTGTGTCATTTCTTAAAGTCACATGTGCATCTCAAAATAAAAGTATTAATAAAAAGGAATTATGATGTCACAGGGACAAAATTAAAGAAGAAAGGCAGAAAAGTTGGTGGTTACAGAAGTCATTATAGAAAATCTCCACTACAAAATGGGATATCTTCAGCTGAGAAAAGTACAATTAACAATTTCCCTGAAAAGTAGTATCATCTGGTTTTCTAAACTGATCTACCTCTATTCTTTGAAAATCTCACACCATTAAGTCATTCTACCTACTCTTGCCAGTTTTGTCTTATAAATTCCACTTTCATTTTATTACTCCTCTGCTCCTAAGAGAACCCACTACTTCAAGATAAAGTTCACATGTATGAAAAATTCCTCCACATTCAGGCCTGAGTAACCTCCTATTCATCTGCATATCCTCTATATAAATACTGCATCAGTAAAACTAGTCACAATGCCTCATGACATAATTTTGAACACTGTACACAGATTTATGCCATTCTCTTGCCTGCTTACTCTCTCTCTCCCTCTCTTCTCTAGTGGCCTAAATCCTACTTATCTTTAAAAAGCATAACAAAATCCTTGTCTCCATATCTCTCTTCAAAGTGTATCTTAGCAAGAATCATATGTTATGTCACAATATGTAATAGCCCTCTTGATAAAATGTAGGTGTTTGATGAGATGGTGTTGAATTAACTGGGTATTTAATATGAAGCCTTAAATAAATTGTTCAATTTTGTGAAAAATATAAATAGAAACATAAATGTTAGGGAGATAAAAAATAAAAGTTGGAATTCAGTAAACTTAGATTCCAGATAGTAGGGTTCTACTTACAATTCTTTGTTCCCTTGGACAATCCATTTAATACATTGATTCAAAAATATAAAAATGAAGGAATAGACTCCATATTCAATATATAAACACTGCACATGCAACTGGGAAAATTTCTCAAGGACTTTCTTGTTTATAACCCAGAAATGTTATTTCTAAATATTAGTCATCAAGAGAGTCTAAACTATATAAATCACAGAAAGCAAAATCAGATTTCTGATCCACCAATTTTTAAATAAAACCAGGTCAATGAAAATAAATTGTATGATGACTTAAGAGAACACAGGAACTGCCAAATCTTATAGATGTAGATATTGTATTGAATAACATAAAATTATATATACTTATATTTATATATATATATTTATATAAAGATAGATAGATAGATAGATAGATAGATAGATAGATAGATATAGATATATAGATATAGATATTTACTTCATACAGTACCTGCATCCTAAGGGAAGAATACTCTCTCTATATGTATAGTATTAAAAGTTGCCATCCTGTTACTTGGAGCTTACTAACCTAATGATGTACAGTACCAAGGCAGAAACATTTTATATCAAAAGCGATGATCTTGTTAAGAAGCTACAAAGGTGTCCTAAAATACTGAATCAGAGACCCACCAAGTTAGGAGTTACACTGGGGAGAATACAAAATGAGGTTAGGTGTGAAGAGAATAAATTCTACTGTGCTTTGAGAGTGTTACTCTCTAATCATGATTTTACTTACAATCCTGACTCACAGTCTGTGTTTCAGGTTAGAAGTGACAGTAATCTGCCAAACCATGAAAGCTGCTCAGTTTGCCCTCTTAATGTCTCCCTGGGAAAACTCAGGCTGGCAGAGAAGAAAGTTGTATAATAATCAACTGAACCTACCATTAACATCAGTGAAGCTCAGAAGAGAGGTCCTATGAAGCAGAATGCTATTAGCACATGAATCAGAGCAGGAAGAATCATTCCTGCTCTGGAACTTTAATTAGGATAAAGAGGATGGTTCCATGAGAGAGCCCAACAGAGCCAAGTGATGGGCTCAAGGGATGAAATTGGAACCTAAGCATAGGACCCTTGGGATGTTTCCAAGATCCAAGCAGAAGCTGTAAGAACTCAAAGTCTAATGAGGGGGAAAAAAGCAAGAAGTAGTAGTTTTTCTCTGCACTGAGCCAATACCACCAGGTCCTGCTGGTTACTTGAGGTTTCTTTACTTTAATGATCCAGGTGGCCAGGACTATAACAGCCACATGAGCCTCCAAGGAGCAGGATTCCTTAATGTGATGAAGCATGAAGCAAATCATCTTATCATGAAACTGAAGAGAAAAACAGGTGAATAAATAATTCTAGGCAAGGAATAACATTGAAACAAAAAGGTACAGATGCACATGTATACGTTCATGCATGCACTAGCACATGCAAACACATGCATATCCCTGGCACATATTAAGTACACAATCAGGCCTGGGATCTCAGAGACCAAATTTTGTGTTTATTACAATTTACAAATTTATAGCCATTATTATATGATTTCAAACTAGCAGGATGAAGTCTGCAAAACTTTGTTTACTTGGATATTTACATACAAATGTCAGTGTCTTAGAGGGTTTTGTTAATCCTAAATGCATCTAATTGTTTTTCCCTTAATTTGGTACTGGACATAGTGTTGGTTGCTTAGGTTTCATGTCAAGAAGAAAAGGAAGCAAGTAGAAATGCAATACCTGGCTGGTGCCATGGCTCAACAGGCTAATCCTCCACCTAGCAGCACCGGCACACCAGGTTCTAGTCCTGGTCGGGGCACCAGTTTCTGTCCCAGTTGCCCCTCTTCCAGGCCAGCTTTCTGCTATGGCCCGGGTATGCAGTGGAGGATGGCCCAAGTGCTTGGGCACTGCACCCCATGGGAGACCAGGAGAAGCACCTGGCTCCTGCCTTCAGATCAGTGCAGTGCGCCAGCTGTGGCCACCATTGGAGGGTGAACCAACAGCAAAAAAAAAAAAAAACCACCACAAAAATCTGTGTTAAAAAATTTTGCATATACAATCTTTGCAAAGTTGCTTTCTATGTTTGGGAACTCAAAGTCATGTGGATTTGATCAAAGTTCTGCCACAATGGTCAAATGAAACTTCAATCTTTATAGTGATTACATTGGACTTTAGGTTGATGAAAAGAAGTAAGTGTATCTATCTCTCTCTCACTGTCCCCTATGCCTGTCACATATATAAAAGAAATGCAATACCTACCATCTGCTTCTCCTTTCTCTATCACAGATGCAAATCCATCTGAAAAAGGCAGGCAGATAGGATTAAATTTATTAGATTTGTGAGCTGGATACCATGTCTTTACCCTCTCCCCTTTCATGATCTGATGCCTGACCTTACCTGTATGTCCACCTACCAATCAGACTATGTAACCACCCCACTTTTTGAAGCAGATAAAAATCTTGGAGTGCCCAGGCCTTCCTCTCTGCTTTCCTGCCCACATTATGTACTACCTGTAGCTGCTCCTAACTACATACTTTGCTCCAAATGGCTCCCGGCCAGCTCTCTGCCTGATATGGGCCCAACTTACATTTTGAGACTTCTTTCTCCCATAAATAAAGCCCTCACTTTCCTGTGTATTTCTCTCACTGAATAAATGCTAAAAGTTTCACCATGTCCCTGTTTTATTCAAGCTGATATTCAGAATTCTTATATGAGTAGACAGCAAGGATCCTCAACCTATTAATATTAAAATAATTAATAAAATTTTGAGTAAAACTAGACAATTTCATTTCCAGTTAGTCTTTCCAATTCATGGAAGCAATGAAAGCAGGCTGTTTCTTCTAAAGTTATTCATCCCAGAGGCAACAAAAAACAAGAAGAAAGAACAAACCTCTGCTGAGTTTGACTAAAAAAATATTGTGACCCTATTATACTTGGCAAGTCTAAAGTGGTTTTTTTTTTTATTGGAAAGAAGTAAAAGTAGCCTAATGACAAAAACAATATTTCAGTATTGGGAGAATAACTCTATATCCTACTATGATCCACAGACTCTTGACGTTAGGCTAATAACATTATCAATCATCTTTTGTGCAACTGTAAAGTGATAATAAGGGCAGGACAATTTATTTTCTAGTACACATAAAATCAACAGTATGTACTAATAAAATAAGGATTTTAATCATAACTTTTTTTGAACATCAGGTTCCACTTAGATTGTACTTAAAGTGGTCACATAATTTATCATTTTCACTACAACTATTTTAAGAATGAAAAACATAAATGATAGTAATTATGTTGGAATTACAGGCATAAATTAGGACTGATTGAGGAATACCACACCAATTAGTATTGTCAGCAGAGATTTTTATTTCTGTGTATCTTCAAGATCTATGGTGATCTAGTGGCTAATTACCTATTAATCACTATAAAATACAAATATAATAATTAATAACTCTCACTGCGATCAGCTATTTGTATTCTGTTTTAAATATATGAAAATAATTATTGGATGCCTTTTAAAATGACTGTTTAAAGTAATTAAAGCCTCAGGTACATGCTGTCACACTTCTAAAAGTAGGGGCCTCAGACTGCATATGTCAACTCAAGTTACACATGAGTAATCTCCAATTTATAGATTAAGAAGTATGTCTGAGTTAGTACAGCTTTTAAATGGTGGAGTTGTGTCTTGAATCCAGGAAACCAACCTCCCAAACTCACTGTTCTTTCTCCTACATCATGGATGGTCTCTTACTCGTTTCTTTGATCTTAAATCTCCTAGAAAGTATCCCCTCTACTGATTAAAAAAAAAAAACCACCACAGAAATCTGTGTTAAAAAAATTTTGTATTTACAATCTTTGCAAAGTTGCTTTCTATGTTTGGGAACCCAAAGTCATGTGGATTTGATCAAAGTTCTGCCACAATGGTCAAATGAAACTTCAATCTTTATAGTGATTACATTGGACTTTAGATTGATGAAAAGAAGTAAGTGTATTCACTATAAAGTGGACTTGACTTTTCAAATTTATTGGCTCTGGGTAAACTATTTTACCTAGCCTGATTGTTACAACAGCATGAGTGCTGTTGAGTGCTGAGTACATTGCCCATGAAGTGGTCCTAACAGTGGGATCCTATCAAGGTCAAGGAAACCAGCAGAATGTATATTGTTAGGGATACCTGGACACTGATTCAACTTCTTCCTCCCCAGATGCAGATACTGACTTGATATTTAGAGTTCCATTCAAGGACTAGGATGACCGTGTATATGTCAACATGGGCTTAAACAGAAGTGCAAAAATTATTTGCGGCCACCTGAAGAGAGATGGAAATTAAAAAAAAAAAAAACCTGTAGGAGGAAATGCTGGCACAGTAAGTAAGCAATGGGCTTTCCAGCCCAGCGAGTCCCTACTACTGACAGCAGGTTCTCATGGCAGATGGGATACTAGAAAAATTATGTTAGGGGTATTATTGGGTTGAACCCCAAGGAATTAAATAATTCAAATTATTTTGACCCACAAAAAAGTAAAATTCACATGTTTTAACTAAATACCTATTTCAGCTCCATGACCTGGATGGTTAATTTTATCCTGCAAAATTTGTTTCCATCAAAATTTTAACCCAATTGAAATACATCTATTTCTTTTCAGTTTCCAGTGCAATGAATGGATGATACATCCCAATTCATGTACTCAGAAGTATAAATAGATTGGAAGATTAGAACAGGGGTCAGCAAATTTTTCTATACAGCCCAGATAGTATATATTTTAGTCCTGTGGACCTTTCTCTATTTCTGTAATTTCTCACTTCTGCCATTACATACTAGAATCAGCCAAAAACAGCCCCAAGCAATAAATAAATAGATGGACATAGCTCTATTCCAATAAAACTTTATTTATAAAATAGATGCCAGTCAGATCTAACATACAGACCATAGTTTGCCAACCCCAAGTTAGAATTTAAATGATCCAGTAAGAGTAGTAGATACATCATCAAACAAATAGGAAAATGTAGCATTAAATGTAGCATTTGGTTGCAACAGAGGAATTACATGCGAAAAATATGGGGGAATATAGATAAAGGGGAAGAAAAGTAAATGGGTGAAATTGTCATCAAATTCTAATTAATATAAATGTTCAAACCTAAGGGTCAACTATCTTCAATAAGCATACACCAACATCAAAACCTAAAAAAAGGTTACAAAAGCCACTATTATCCTAATGGTCACCTCCATTTCCAAAGGTAACCCAAATCAAAGCTAGAAGAACCAAAATGCCTGAACACCTGTGTTAGATGGTTCTTGCATGTTGCTTTGTTCCTAATGTTGTATTTTCCCACCACAGGAGGGGTTCTCCACCATCAAGTGAAATAGCAAAACCAATATGGCCTGGGAGTGAGAAACCCTTAAGTAGAGTCCTACAGTTAGAACCAGAAGAAAATGTTCTAGTCTTTGATCAAAGGTTTCCATGTAAAAAATGAAGGGGTTAATTTATTACCATATATTCTACTAGCACATATATACTGTCATTCTACACACTTAGTCTCTTTCTTCTTTCAACAATCCTATATGAGAAAAACAATACATTAAATTAAGATGAATTTCCACTTGAACTTTAAATGCATATATAAAGTACCAGACACATGAACTTTTTAAAAAAGATTTTATTTATTTGATAGGTAGAATTACAGAGAGAGAGAGAAAGGCAGAAGCTCTTGCACCTGCTGGTGTTCACTCTCATAATGGCCACAAAGGCCAGAGATCAGCTGATCTGAAACCAGGAGCCAGTATCTTTTTCTGGGTTTCCCATATTGGTGCAGGTGCCTAAGCACTTAAGCCATCTTTCACTGTTTTGCCAGGCTATAAGCAGACAGCTAGATCATAAGAGGAACAGCTGGGGCATGAATAGGTGCCTTTATGAGATGCCAGTCCTGTAGGCAAAGACTTTGCCTACTACACCACAGCACTGGCCCCACACGGGAACTTTTAATGCTAAGATCTATCAATAGGTACTTTTACCCCCTTACTGAGAAAGCTTCCTCATTTCTCACATGTGACTTAACACTGCTGTCTTCTATGGTTTAGGGTGACTGTATTCAGGCCAACACTGTGCTGGATATCAGCTTTTGTCTTCAGAGAGAAAACAGACACTATCCACTGTATAACTTAAAGCCACGCTTAATTCAACTACAAAGTCAATTATAACTGGGCCACTGGGCACCAAGCTCATGCAGAATTGTAAGTCCTCTGAAAATGAGCCAGTGATAATCAGCTCTGTGTTTTGCTTTTGGATTCTGGTCAGATTCATGGTGACCATGGCCTTGGGTTCATGATCATTATCTTACACAGAGACCTAAATATAATCACATTGAAGCCTTCATGGATCAGGTTCACATAGGCCATCTGCTCTGGGGAAATTTTGGATGCACTCTCAGCAGCACAAAAGAACCAGATTCCTAATTACTCATATTTCAATGTTGGCCCAAATCTGCCATTATGGAACCTGTAGATGTTCTGAAATTCAACTGACTCTATGATTTTTAAAGGGCTATTTTGTTTAGCACTATCAAAGTGAACAATATCGATGTGAGGCCAGATGTTTTGGATTCAATTTATTTCAGATTTAAAAATACCAAGGACATTGAGGAATAAAATAAGGTTTCAATTTTGTTTCTTTGAAATTTTTTCAATTAACTACAGCCTTTAGAATAATGCTGAAACAAAATTTATTCTCAGTAGCTAAAGCTTTGTTGCTTGTTTTCCTTCTGCAATCCAGGGCACATGCCAAACAGTATTTAAATTTACAGAGTTGATACAAACCAGAAAAAGAGGGATCTGCCTTGAAATTATCTCAATTTGTTTATTGTTTCTGTAAGGTTTAGACTGAGAATTTCCTGACTATAGGCTATTTGATAAGAAGTGTTCTGAAAAAAAAAGTGGAAACTCTTCTTGCCACCACAATTTTAAATGATACCAAGATAAACTTCAACATACCCATAAAGGCCCATAAAGTATTACAAAGGGAACACCCAAGGAAATCATAAAACAAAAACAATGAATTTACTACTATTAATATTTATTTTAAAACAGAGAACTTCAATTATTACTGTTCAAATAACACCACTGATTTTTGAAACATTTATATATATGCATATATATATATATATATATATATATATATATATACATAAATACATTTTCCTTTTTTGCTTTTTTTTAACTTTTATTTAATGAATATAAATCCCCAGTGTACAGCTTATGGATTACAATGTCTTCCCCCTCCCATTATTTCCTTCCCCCCCTGCAACCCTCACCTCTCCCACTCCCTCTCAACTTCCATTAGCATCAAGATTGATTTTCAGTTCTCTTTATATACAGAAGATCAATTTAGTATAAAGATTACAACAGTTTGCACCAACATAGAAACACAAAGTGAAACATACTGTTTGAGTACTAGTTATAGCATTAAATCAAAATGTAAGGCACATTAAGGACAGAGATCCTACATGAGGAGCAAGTGCACAGTGACTCCTGTTGTTGACCCAACAAATTGACACTCTAGTTTATAGCACCAGTAACCACCCTAGGCTGTCATCAAGAGTTGCCAAGGCTATGGAAGCCTTCCAAGTTTGCTGACTCTCATCATATTTAGACAAGTTCATAAAAGACAGGGTGAGGATACTAACCAATAATCCTGAGAGTGGCATTTACCAGGTCTGAACAATCATAAAGCATTAAGTGGGGAAGAGGACCATCGGTACATACAGGTTGGGAGTAGAGCCATTGGTGGTAGAGTAGAGGTTATGATTACAAAGGAATGAGGCCCAAGTGTGCTAGACAGGGTCTAGAACAAAGGACAGAGTCATTATTAGATGTGCTAAGAAAGGTGCTAAGCTACAATTAAGTTTTCTGACTGAGAGGCAAATAGAACCTGACAGAAGGGGCTTGATAATAATCTGGTGGGCTTTAGGCCTTGTAAGTTAAGAGGCCCAGACCTATCTATCTCTTCACATGGGGTATTATCCTAAGGGAAGTGTGAACCTCCTAGGGGAAGGCACTCTGTTGACTCTCATGACTTGGCTGGCCTGGGAGGAGAGCTGGCCAGGTAAAGGCAGGTGGCATCTCCAAGAAGAAATTTACAGTTCTGCCTGCAATGTTGCTGACCCTACTTGGCCATCTGTTCAGCTGCACTGGTCACTTTGGAAGTTGGGCTGAGTGAAAGGCTTTTCAGCTTAGAGCCAATAAGATCTGTGGCTCTGACCTGGGCATCCTTCGACTCCAGGGCAGGTCCATTTCCAGTGATCCAACTCTTGGCAGAGCTGCCAGGGCTCTTCACAAGTTGACTTCTGCTGAAGTAAAGGCTTACCACATTGAAAGCCACTGCAGTAGACTGGCCTGTTGGGTCTCCTTGAGGGCAGATCACTGTACAGATCATCCATTAATAGGCCTGCTACCTATTGCTTCTGATGCCTAGCTTTCTTTTCCTCCTGGTTTCTGTTAAAGCAGACCAGAGGATGCAAGTCAAGGGAGTGCCCGTGTCCCATCTCTAATCTTCGGTGACCTGAACTACAAGTCCATAGTCACAGGTATGTTCTGTAGTAGTTTTTCTAAGCTAGACAATGCCCATGAAGAAAATTTTATTCTCACTTAAAAACTTTCTTTCTCTTTGGTCTGAAAGGGAGGTTTTTTCTACTTACTTTTTACTTCGCTGATGGAGAAGTAAATCTAGCTATGAGATTTTTATTTAAGTTCTTATTTTGGCTATGCTATTACAGAAAAAAATATTTACCATCTCTTTTATAAGGTCTAAAGATTAAATTGTGCATCCCACAGATTCCTACAGAATTAGTTTCCTACCTTGAGGAGAATAGAGGAGTGAAAGAACAAGTTGGGTTTAGAATAAAGAAATGAGGGAGCAAGTCCTAGATCGCTTGATGACAATAGCAATATCACATGAATACTTAGCAAACCGTTTCAACCATTAGATAACAACTTAAGAAAACATTTACCAGAAGGTCCAATGCCTTCTATAAATTTTAAAAATCATGTATTTGAAAACACCTCTTAAATATCTAACATGGTGTAGTTTGTTTAACCATTAAACTTAAGTACAACCATATAAAATGTTTTTAGTTTCTTTCTACCAACAAGTATAAAACATATGATACACAGATTCAGGTCACACAAATTAAAATGTATCTTTGATTGATTTTAGCAGCTTAAATTTATGGACAATCTTATCTATAAGCCAAATTAAAATAAAATTCTTAATAAAATTTTCCCATGTGGACATACAATATGTACACACATATAACATAATAGACCAATATAGCCATTTTAATAATAGCTTTTAAAATCTTTAACTCCTTTTATGGATTGCCAATGGATTTGAATTGCTTTTTGTTTTTAGTAACCTCAGTTAACCATTCTTTCTCTCAGTTGGTACTGTTAATACATTATTGGCTTCATCTGTTTACAGAGCCATCCCAAATTACTGAGTACAATAGAAGTGGCTGGAAAAAGTCCATAGGAACCTATAGGAGGACAGCTAAACACAGAACCAATAATGCTTTAGTTTTATGAGAAGCAAATCCTATATAACTGTGGATGACAAAAGACTTTAAGTCGCCATGTTTAAAATTATAAACTGATCAACCAACAAGAGGCACTTGCTTACTTCACAGTATTTTTGAAAGCACCTGTAGGATTTTACAAGTATTTAACCCTTTAGACCTCTGGAGCTTTCTCAATAAAATAACTATCATGTCTAGTAACACAAGATCAGTAGACTTTTTAATGCTCAAACATTTGTATTAATAGCATTTTCCATTATAGAAACTTAAAATTTGGTACCATGTCCCATCTTGACAGTACTTCTAATATAATCCAAATAGCCTGATTAGTTGGTGTCTCTATAAGATGAGAGACATAGGTCCTTCGATTTTTTTAGTTGGGCCCAAACTGGAAAAACCAAAGTCCAAGATTTACTGGAAATTTTAGAGACCAGATTGTTTGAAACTTTGATTTTTTGAATGCCTGTCAAGAATGCCAAGAAGGCTCAAAATCCAAATTATCTGACTGAATTAAGATGCCTTAAAATCATGACTTAACATAGACCAAATCTGATCATTGTTACAAGGTAATTATTCAAATCTTTGAAAATAAGCACATATTTAAATAACCCATAGCTCTTAATAAAAAATCAGCTGTTTTTGAACAATTAGAATTTAACAGACATCAAGAGAACATAATAGATTACTTTAACATATTGCTTTAACAGAGCATCAGAGTTTAATTCTATGTCAAAGAGAAATTGAGCTTCCTGTGATCTTTTGCTGTGAGGTTTCCTTCCTTTACCTTCTTTCATATTGATGACCATGTTTCTGTGTTTCTGTGTGTAACACATCTTCAGGCATCTTTTGCAGGGCAGGATGAGTGGCAACAAATTCTTTTAGTTTCTGTTTGCTATGAAAAGTCTTAATTTCACCTTCATTCATAAATGAGAGCTCTGCAGGATATAATATTCTGGGCTGGCAGTTTTTCTCTCTTAGTACCTGGGCTATGTCTCGCCATTCCCTTTTAGCTTGTAGGGTTTCTGATGAGAAGTCTGCTGTGAGTCTAATTGGAGTTCCTCTGAGAGTAATCTGACGTTTCTCTCTTGCACATTTTAGGATCTTTTCTTTATGTTTCACTGTGGTGAGTATCTCTTTTGGTCATGTTTATTAGGGGTTCTATAAGCTTCCTTTACTAAGATGCCGCTGTTCTTATCCAAACCTGGGAAATTTTGTGCTAGTATCTCACTAAAAAGGCCTTCTAATCCTTTCTCCCTCTCCATGCCTTCAGGAACTCCTAGAACCCGAATGTTAGGTTTTTTAATAGTATCCTGTAGATTCCCGACAATATTTTTTAGATTTCTGATTTCCTCTTCTTTTCTTTGGTTTGCTTGTTTCCTTTCCTGTTCTCTGTTTTTTAAGTCCGATATTCTCTATTCTGCTTTGCCCATTCTGTTTTTAAGGCTCTCTAATGTGTCTGTCATTTGATCTATTGAATTCTTCATTTCATTATGATTTCTCATCACTATCACAGTTTCTTGTTCTACTAGTTGTTTCATTTCATTTTGATTCCTCCTTAATATTTCATTTTCACGAGAGAGATTTTCTATCTTGTCCATTAAGGATTTCTGTAGTTCAAGAATTTGTTTTTGAGAACTTCTTAATGTTCTTATCCATTTTTTGAGATATGCTTCTTGCATTTCTTCGATCTCATCATCTTCATAATCTTGAGTTGGGGTGTCTTTTTCATTTGGGGGTGTCATAGTGTCTTCTTTGTTCTTGTTACCTCAGTTTTTGCATTTCTTGTTTGGCATGTTGGAGATATTTGGTTTCTTCACTATGGTGTTTTTTCTTGTTACACTATGGCTCTATATTAAGTGGACTGTCTGCTTTCAGTGGAGCCTTAGAGGCTTGAGATGAGTGTGGCCTGAGAACTCTGTTTGCTTCCAGGGTGTGTCAAAGATGACACTCCCAGATTAGACATGGTAAATTGTTCTTCCTTTTTTTTTTATTCAAAAGGGAAGTGATTCCGCACAGCTGAAGGTAATTGGAGGTAGTTAGCAGGCGGATGATATACCCACAGGAGCCAGAGAGGGGAAGCTCTTTCCCAAGGACCACACAGGGATTCTGTGCTGCCCTCAATGTGGGATCCTATTCTCCTGCAGTCTCCCACTGGGTTTCCAAGTTAGATCCTCATCTCCTGTTATTTCACCCCTCCCCCCAAGAGTCAGGTTTTTCTGCTAGGCTCAGGGACGGTGCAGACCTGAGGATACCCTGCTTATGACGTATGTCCAAAATGGCGCCTGCTCTTTGTCTTGCTCACCTTTGAGGGGTGAGCAGAGAGAGAGAAACTCATGTCCATATCGGTCACTTTTTTTTTTCCTCTCTCTCTTCTAGTTAGCCTGGTGAACTTTTCCCCAAGGATTTTCAAGCCTCATTCCCTCTAGTCTCCTCTTTCTGCTTTCCCACTAGTGTCTCAGGCTATTTAGGTTTGGCTCACCTTGTGTTCCAGCGCTGGTGTGTTGAGTCTGCCGCTGGTTTCCCGAACTTGGGCTCCCACGCTCTCCACGCAGGTCCACTGTGAATTACTAGTTCCAGAAGAGTTTCCTCTGCTGTTTCTTCCCCTAGTCTTCCCTGAACCTGCAGTATCTCCACTTTTATTAACCTGTGTCTTCCCGAACTATCAGTGTGCTCCCTTCCTATTCCGCCATCTTGCCGCTCTCCCACAAATACATTTTCAAAGATTTATTTATTTATTTGAAAAGCAGTTATACACACACACACACACAGAACTTTCACTCACTGGTTCACTCCCCAAATGGCCACAGGGCTAAAGTTGGGCTTGTCCATAGTCAGGAGATTCTTCTGAGTCCCACACATGGGTGTAGAAGCCCAAGCACTTGTGCCATAATCTGCAGCTTTTTCAGACACAGTATCAGGGAGTTGGATCTGAAGTGAAATAGCTGGACTCCAAGGGGCACCCATATGCAATGTTGGCATTACAGGCAATGACTTTACCCACTACAACACAATGCCAGCCCCCACATACACATTTTATATTTTACCTCTAAACTGCTTATTCAAAATTTAATTAGATGCAAATTCCATAATTTCTAATAAAATAAGATTTATATTTTAAAACAAAAATTGTTTACTACTTATAAATTTATCCCACATGATACAAATATTGTAGTGATTTAGTGCTTACTAATGTAAGAAGACAATTTTCCCACTTTGGGACATGGTTATAAGATTTAAAACTGCCTTGTCTATTGAGTTTAATTATAATACATTATATCATTAACTGAAAGCTTTGAAAATCTGTCAATGTCCAAAATATTCTCTCCCTCCAGGGAATCACTGAATTACACCCATAGCTTGATGATTTATTATTCCTCAACAAAGAATTGAGTTCTCCATTCTAATGATGTTTATAATTACAATATGTTAACTACAGCCAGTCTTTTCATTCTAAGATCATTTCTGCTTTGTACAGAAAGTTCTTGCTATCAAATATTGAGTCTTCTTGGGGAAAAGTAAAAAAAAAGTTTAGAGCAGAGGTTTCTTGGTATAGGTTAACAGTATTAACACAAATATGGCAGATTATATAAACAGCTTAGGATATCACATACAGGATTTCTTCAGTGCTGAATCAGATGAATTGGTAGAATTATAAGGCTTAACCAACAACCATGGAATTAAGATAGACACCTGCAACAATGACTGTTGACTTCCAATGTAAGTTCTGTTAAGTACTTTAGCTGTATTATTTATATTTAATCTTCTAGGATGTAAAATACTTTATATAGATTATTCAACAAGGCCAAAACTGTATATGAACCTTTAATTGTTGAGTTTATATGTTTGTCCTAGAAGACGATTCAGCTAGCTACAGTTATAATATTCATCCACAAAATTAGTTTCCATGTTTGATTAACCTATAATTATTAACTATGTCAATAAAACATTTTAATATAATATCATTTTAATGTTGATAATATTCATCAAATAGGTAGATTTGGGGTGAAGTACAGGAAAGATTACTTTTAAAAAGATTAAATTATGACAGTACTCCAGTGACGCCATATAATATACTTACATAATTTTGATGATACCATAACATTAGGGGAATTGACTGGTTATGTTGCTAACTATTGAGGAAAATGGTCTTTGCCTTGTAGAAGTAACTATACTCTCTTTTGTCTTGCTAGACTAGTCCCCAGACAGTGGATTTTCTAAAATTACTCAGATTGTGGTCATCCTGGCTTCATCAACTTATGTAAAGGTAATATAATCATATCACATATGCCTTAGTGAAAGAAAGGAGTCTGCTACCTACAAAGAGATTTCACTTGGGGGTTTTACTACATCTACTAATCCTAAAAGTACCTTGAAGGACCAAATAACTTTTTCATCCTAATGAACCCAGATACAGAAGTATAGTTTTTTAAGAGAGAAAAAGGGCTTTATCTCAAAATAAATAGGTAAAGTGCCTAGCCAATATTTTCTATCAGGAGTAGGAGAATGTGTATGGGGTTGGGTCCTGAGGGTACAGGACAAAATTAGGAAAGAGGGATTTCTCAAAGTCAAAGCACTCATTGAAAATAAAGGATTTTACTTACTATCAAGAATTCCAAATGGTGATAGTAATGCTAGGATGACATCTGAAATTGAATAAAAATAATCCATGTTAAGAGAGGTATAAATACCTGAATTGCTGTGACAGAGAAACAATTGAAATTTCACAGTAATTATGCTACAGTTATTTAATACAGAAGTATATTGAAAGTTGAAAAACTTATAACTATTTTCTACAAGAAGCCCAATGACAATCCATTTATGAAAGTAATAAAATGTGTATTGGTGAGAAGGGCATTGTCATTGCTGAGTACTACAGAGGTGAATATTATCTGTAGGTCACTCCTGATGGTGGGAAATGTCATAAGTATGGGAACTCGGATAGCAATTTGAATGTTAAGATTCCAAAACAATAATAATAGGGACTCAGTGGAAGTACTTAACTATTGAAGCAAGCTGTGTTCACTTTGAATGTGAATGAAATAGCAGCCAAGAGTACTTGATCAAGAGAGCTATGGAAATGGTTATTATAGCATGCATCCCTAGAAATAACATGGATTCTCAGATCAAAGAGGCAGTACTCAACTGATGCAATCTAAACACTTAAAGGTCAGTTAATAAGACGAGTGAGAGCACGTGTTCCATCAGTCATATTTCTGTTGTTCCTGTACATAAGTCAGTTTTCAAACACAAATCTCACTTGATTGAAGGAGATGACAAGTTCCCAGATACGTGTAACATCACATAAGCATATATGTTGACATTCTTCCAGTCTCTAACTAAAACAATCTGATCTGTCACATTTACGTGGGTAGTTGCGCAGTGAGGGGAGATAAATGCCCTAATATTTTTGACCTGTATATCCTAAGTATAAAGCAAAATCACAGTCCTCTTTTAGAGTAATTGTGCATGGGGCACTGGTAGAAAACAGTGCTCTAGCCCAAGGTCTGTTTTCAAAGAGTCTACTGGTTCCCCAAGCCCAGCAATAGCTAATTTCCATGGTCTCAAATTGTATTATTGGAAGGGAAATACTGAGTCATGGGAAGAATTTCAACATCGGTTTCATGGCCTATAGTGTAAGAGTAAGTCCAGGTGAAATCCTCTAGCCATTCTTCCAGCCATAACTAAGTCAAAATCTATGTGACAATCAGAAGCAATGGATATTAGATAATATTCAACTATCAATTTTGAAAGTTGGGATAATGGTACTGGATTTATGTTTTTAAAAAGTATTATCTGCTTACATGCTACCCTTAAAAACTAAATAAAGCAGGAGGCAGAGATAGTGAACCCAACATATCCAGATTAATTTCATCAGTTGAAATATTATAAAGCAAGATACTGGAGAATGATGTTAGACTATTATAAATTCCACCCATGCCAAGGATCAGAAATAGTAAATGAGAGGTGGGAAAGAACAACACCAGAGATGTAAAACATGGCCTTAATAATGATGACCATAAGAGTATCCTAAGGGCTAGTCTTCCTCTTAATGACCCAGCAGGGCTAATGCACTGCACTAATGAATTGAAGACCAAATGACCTATGATTCAGTTCCCAATAAGGCCATGATTATCTATGCCATGAGCCAGTAAGCAGGTGACTGTCATCCAAAAGGATGCCTGTGTGGTTCCAGGCCTAGTATGCCAGGGGCCAGCTACTCGTGACTATCTGGATAGATGGGCCACCTGGATGTCAAGGAAGGACTAGAGAAACCCATGGGATTTACCTGAAATGAGTCATCTTAGAAGCCCCCCCTCATCACCACATCAGTAGAGAGCATTCTGACTTTGTTGTGGATGGCCAGATTGGGTGCTAGCCTGTGGATAATGGATGGAGAGAAGTCAGGGAGAACAGCACCTGGTGGTACACTGGATAGGGAGCACAGCAGGAGGCTGCTGCTCTGAAGACTCCTTGGATGGTTGTGCCTGGGAACTTTAGGGGCTGTAATCATCAGAGCCAGGAGAGTGGGTTTGGCCTCCAGTGGGAGTCCTCATAAAATAATAGATGAATTAGCATTTGGACGCTTCACTTAAGATAGATCTTTAGAGGCCCACATCCTGTGTCTGAGTGCAAAGGTTTGAGAACCCTCCCTAGTAGCAATCCAGTTTCTTGCTAAAATGCACTCTAGGAGGCAGCAAGTGATAGCTCAACTATTTGGGACTCTGCCATCCAGACTGAGTTCTGGGATCTTCACCTCAGACTGGCTCAGTCCAGCTGTTGCGAGAATTTGATGAGAGATTCAGTGTATGGAATATCTGTCTTAGTGCCTTTAAAATTAAAAAAACTGATTAAAGTTTTAATAAACTGCTGAGCCCAAATGTAACAGAATGGAACTACTCTGGTCATCTTCCTGTCCCACAGGGATGGTAGTCAGATAAACTCTATGAAAAACACCTAAATGCCTCAGCAGCTCTTTTCTCAATCGTGCACCATCATTTGATGTAAGAAAATGTATGCGGAAATGTGCAATTTGTCAGTCTCCAAACAAGAATTCTGCACCTAGGACACCATCAACTGCTTTAGAGATGATCTTGGCATCTTTTCAGTGATGACTATCAGCTCTCCAGTCCCTGTCTGCTGAGTTACAGATCACTTCCTGTCAGGAACATATGTGCACCAGGTTTGTCTTTCTCACAGTCTTTTATTGGGTCTTTGAACAGGCTTTGTATTTCCATCTCTATCAAAGGTCATACCTTGGTATGGAGTTCCTTGGTATGGGTAGCAATCTTCCTCTTCCTAACTGGTAGTAGATATGGCCATTGCTTATGTGCTAGGCTGCAACAGTAAGAACCTGAAGTGCAGGCAGCAATCACCTTGTGCTCTCAGAATCACTATTGCACAGCTCCCAAAACTCTTGTGTATGCAGTTTAGAGGGCCTGAGTCTCAAATAATCCCATAGGATCAGTCATGCTTATAGATTTCTGCTAGAAGCACACAATACACATCATAGGGTGTAAGATATCACTTAAGAAGCTGTAGTGTCTAACGGAATGTATGAAGACCTTTCATGTAGAGGATATTAAAGATTCCCCAGGAAAACTGTCACAATAATCAAATTCAACAAAGTTTCAGAATGCAAAATAAGCATAATAAAAAGTTGCATTTTTATACACTAAAAGTGAACAATCCCAAAAGGAAATACCAAGGACAACTGAACTTTCAATAGCATTAAAAGGAATAAAATAATTAGGAATAAATTTAACCAAATAAATGAAATATCTAAACAATGAAAACTATAAAGGATTACTGACAGGAATTAAAGATGCCCAAGTAAATGGAAATATATCTTGTGTTTGTGTATTTTAAAATATATATAAGAAATCAGTATTGGGGCTGGCTTTGTGGTATAGTGGGTAAAGCTGCTGCCTGCGATGCTGGCATCTCTTATGGGAGCTGGTTCAAGAACCGGCTGCTCCACTTCTGATCTAGCTCTCTGCTAAAGCACCTGGGAAAATCAGTGTAGCATGGTCTAAGTCCTTGGGCTCATGCCACCCACCTGGGATACTCAGAAGAAGCTGCTGGCATTGGCCTGTTTCAAGCCCAGCTGTTGCAGCTATTTGGGGAGGGAACTAGTGGATGGAAGATCTCTCTCACTGTATGTAACTATGTCTTCCAAAAATTTTTTAAAAAGAGAAAAACTTTCATTAAAAATGAAATCAATGTGATCTGAAGTGATCTATAAATTCAAAATATTATTTATAACATTCCAATACTTACTTTTAGCAGAAATTAAAAAAAAACTATACAGAAAATTCACATGGAATGTCAATGATTTGTATACACAAAATGCTACTGAAAATATGATAAATATCAGAGGTTTCACATTCCCTTAATTCAAAAGCAAAAGTCATCAAAACAATGCATTATTACCACAAAACAGATAGATCAAAGGAGCAGACTAGAGAGGTTAAGTGTGGGCATTCGGCCCATCATTTAAGATGCTGTCTAAGATGTCTTGACTCCATATTACAGTTCAGTGTTTAGCTTGGAATCCTGACTCCAGTCTCTTGTCAATTTGGTCTCTGGGAGGCAGTGGTGATGGCACAACTGGCTCCCTGCCACCCAAATAGGAGGCCTTGATTGTGTTTGACTTCTGGCTCTGGTCTCAGTTCTAGCCCAGAACTAGTTACTGCAGACATTTGGGAAGTGAACCAGAAGGTAAGAACTCTATCTCTCTGTAGTTCTCAAATATAAACAAAGAAAATGTTGCAGATAAATAATTAATGTAATAATTTATGCTAGTAAAAGGAAATAAAAAAAATTTTTGACAGGCAGAGTGGATAGTGAGAGAGAGAGACAGAGAGAAAAGTTTTCCTTTTTGCCATTGGTTCACCCTCCAATGGCTGCTGCAGCCGGTGCATCTCGCTTATCCAAAGCCAGGAGCCAGGTGCTTCTCCTGGTCTCCCATGCGGGTGCAGAGCCCAAGGACTTGGGCCATCCTCCACTGCCTTCCCAGGCCATAGCAGAGAGCTGGCCTGGAAGAGGGGCAACTGGGATTGAACCCGGTGCCCCAACTGGGACTAGAACCCGGTGTGCCAGCACCGCAAGGCAGAGCATTAGCCTGTTAAGCCACGGCACCAGCCTAGGAAATCAAAATTTGATAACCTCATCGATAGAGGAAAAATTTTGACTAATGCAGTTTAAGATTAAAACACTAAACAAACTAGGAATTGAAGAGATCATCAAGAAGGGCACCTAAGAGAAATCTACAGTAAACTCCTATAAGATGAAAACAAACCATAAATACTCTTAAAAGTTCTACTCTTTGAAGTTTTACTCAACAGTGTATTAGAGGATTCTGCTAAAGACTTCATAATAAAAAATTAAACTCTCCAAATTAGAAACAAAATAGCAAACTTGGCTTGTAATGCCTAACACATAATCTTGTATGTAAAATATATCTTAAGGAACTCACTATAGACCCACTCAAAGTAAAATTCAGTAGTGTTGCAGAATATAAAAGATTCAAATATCAATCATATTTCTGTTTTGTAGCAATGAACATTCTGAAAATATAATCAATGAGAGCATTCACTGTAGCATCACAGAACGAAAATAGCACTAAGGAATTAAAATAAGACCATGGATTTTATACTAAAATTACAAAATATAATTAAAAAGTATAATAAAATGAAGCAGTGATTACAGTAAACATTTTCATATTACAAAAGAGGTATGCTAAAAGTTAGTCATTGTGGAAATGCAAATCAAAGCCTCTGGACAATCCAATTTCACATTCAGTAAAATGACTAATTCAGCCATAGATAAACAAACATCCAATAAAACTGTAAGACCACTAGGAAAAATAATTTGGCAGTTTCTAAGCATGTTTTACATGGGATTATTTATTGCCTCAGCAGTTTCCTTCCAAGATACTAAAAGACACAAAGCCCACATGCACCCAAATACTCAGTTCAGCAATATTCATGAAACCCAAATGTGAAAGCAACCAAAATACTGATGTGGAAAAACAACAACATGTTGTATATCTTTTATAATGCTATACTCTTTAGAAATCAAAAATAATTATGAAATGACAGACTACAAAAGTAATGAAACTCAAAAAAGGGAAAAAGAGATAAAAAAATCAAAAGCAAAACCACACATACTGTAACACTATTTTATTCCAATTATGGGACAGTCCAGAAAAGTTGCTCTATGGAGACAGAATTTGGATTAAAACCTGTCTGGAACAGATAGTCAATGAAGAGGTACTGTAAACAAATATGACACATTTGTGGGATCAATGAAAATGGGCTTATCTTATACTGTGCTTATGACTATATAACTCACAAAGTAGTACAAAGCATGGAACACACACTGAAAACATGGGACAGTTAGGACTGCACAGAGAGGCTCATGAGTTTGGGCTTCACAAAAGAAACTAAAAAACAATAAATATGAGGGGGCTTCAAGTATTTTGTAGAACATGAAATTAAAATATGTTCATTTTAGTTCAAAAATATTTGAAACCATGAATATGAGTGGACTTAACATTCATGGACAATATTTTGTATGAAAGAACTATACATGTGTTTCAAGAAGTTTCTGCATCAAAATTAACCCAACATTTAATTCCATTTTTTTATATTTCCCTAATTCTAATTAATTTCATGTACACTTTAAGAAATAATTTATTTTTTCTTATATGAAACAGTTTAAAATATTAATCATTAATTTAAGGTAAAATACTGCCTCCTGATTGCTCTACTTAACATGACAAAATGTCAGTTCATGTGTTCTAGATTACATTTGTATTAATAAACTACTTCCAAAGATCACATTAATTGTGATACTAATGTAAATATTTCAACAACTTGTAACATTATACATCAAGTAAAATGTTTTTAATTTTTGACAATAATTGTACATATCTATGGAATACAGTATGAGTTTTAATCCATGTGTACTGATCAAATCAGGATAAACAACACATTCCCTTCTCTAACATTACAATTCACAATTCTATTTGTTCATAAAATATAAGATTATGGACTATAGTTACTCCAATATGCTATGTAACACTAGGTACTTACTCCTATAATTTAACTCTGAATTGGTACCAATTATTTCATGTAGTTTTTACAAATTCATTAATTAATTAGTGTGGAAGAAAAAGAGACATGGACAGAGACAGAGAGGAATAGAGAACCCCCTCATCCATTTGTTCACTTCACAAATGCCCAATACAGCTATGGCTGTGCCAGACCAAGCTGAAGCCAGGAACTCAACCCACGTCTCTCAGGTTAGTGGCAAGGATTCACTACCTCAACTATCACTGCCCCCCATCCAGGATCACACACGAGCAGGAAACTGGAAGTGGAAGATATGACTTTAGCCCAGACACTCCAATATGGAATGTGGGCATCCTAAACAAGGTTGTAACACAATGTCATTACTCCAGGAAAGTTTTGAAGTACCTCCACATCTCTGACTTGCAGAGAGGGGGCACAGCCCCATGAGCCCAACCCCATTACTGCACGATCTGTTTCTCCCCAACATCACAAACTCTCCTCATGTACCTCTCCCTGAATGCTCCCCTTCTGAGGTCTCCCAATACAGCCAGGGCAGAGCAGCAGAGCACAGCAGGATGGGCCTGGGAGATGAGACAGCAAGTGAGGACAAAACTGGACTCTGCCAGTTTCTACCTTATCACTGCCCAGATCCAGGCACATCATCAGGGGTGCTGGATCCAGCAGGTGAGATTGGGTTCACCAAGTGTACCCACTGGACATTTTGGGGGCCAGCATTGGAGGCAGGGGCAAATTGGCCATCCACATGCCAGAATCTGAAAGTGAATCATTATATTACACCACGCCTGAAAATCAATCCAAATGGATTGAAGACTTACACAGAAGATCTCAAAACTTAAGGCTCCTTAAATACTGGGAGCAAATTCATTGGCTTTAGCCTCAGCCATAATATTGATATGACACCAAATGCACAAGTGACAAAAGCAAAAATAAGGAAGTAGGATTGCAAAAAAATAAAAAAATAAAAATGGAATACTTTCATTTTCATTTGGAAAATATAATATTTAGTGAAATAAGTCAGTCTCAAACACAAATACTAAATGAACTCCCTGATCTGTGGTAACTAAAGTATGCCTCAAAGGTAATCTATAGAAATGAAAGTGCCACTTTGAGATGTAATGACTGAATAGTCCTTGTCCCCACTGTTGAAGGACAGTGTTTTTTTTTTTATGCTATTTGTTTAATTCTTTATTTAATGTAGGGTTAATCTTTTGTGTTTAAAGTTAATAGAAAATATACCTTAGATAAATCTTAGCAAAAAATAAGGTTGGGAATAAGAGCGGGAAGAGGAAGAAGGGTGGGGGTGAGAGGGAGGGCAGGATGGAAAGGATCACTATGTTCCTAAATTTGTATTTACGAAATGCATTAAGCTTGTATATCTTAAATAAAAGGTTTATAGGTTTAAAACAAAGCTGAAGATGTCACCAGTGCTGTGACATAGCAGATAAACATAAAAACCAGCCCCCTACAGTGCTGGCTCCCACGTGGGCACCGGTTTGAGTCCTGGTTGCTTAACTTCTGAACCAGTTCTCTACTATGGCCTGGGAAATCAGTAGAAGATGGCCCAAGTGCTTGGCAGACCCAAAAGAAACTCCTGACTTGTTGTTGCAGATCAGCTCAGCTCTGCCACAGCGGCCATCTGGGGGGACTGAACCAGAGGATGGAAGACTTCTCTTGCTGTCTCTCTGTAACTCTCCTTTCAAATAAATAAATATTTTTTTAAAAATCAAAGAAAGATTCTGCGTACTAACAGAAAAAATTAAAAGAGAAATAAAGGGGAGAAAATCTTGGCAGATGACAGTATGATTAATGGAATAATATAAAGAACATACATATCGCAAAAGGAAATACTGTAATAAAAATGGACAAAGTATTTGATCAGATTTTTCAATCAAGAAATGCAAGCAATCATGAAAAATGGCTCAGCACTGCTAATAAAGACCACAATGCCTACTACATCACTTGGCTAAAAAGATATTATCAAAAAGTAAAATAAAATTTAAAATGTCAAATGCTGAATCAGATGTGGAGAAAAGGAAATTCTGACATTTTTTCACAATTGGGATCCAAAAGAATTGATGTGGACATTACACTATTTGGAATATCATAGAGAATGATAAATACCACATACTCTCATGTATAAATGGAATATAATAAAGTCAAATTAAAGACAGAAGAATGGTGGCTACCAGGGGCCTGAGAGTGGAGGAAATGGAAAGATGTTATTTGAACAATACACATTTACAATTATGGGATAAATTAACTCCTTGAGCTATAATATAAAACACAATAATGAGATGAATACAGCATTAGATACAACTTATTCATATCTTAAGTACTCCTTTAAGAACTATGTAGGTTGATGGACATGTAAGTTGGATTGTCCTAATAATTTCATGATATATATGCACAAGGGGACCCCAAAAGTTTTGTGAAAATGGGTTTAAAAACAATCTGAATTTTCCATATATTTTTGAAATTCCAGTAATGGATCAAAATATCAGGTTGCACGCCTTCAATAAAAACAAATTTTGTCAATTGTACTCAAGTAATCTTGAAAAATTACCCTGTTAAAATACAAATTAAAAATAACTGAGGAATCTAAGTTTTATTTTATATCTTTGGGATTGGGAAGGTTATCATGGAACAGAAATCTTTTTTAAAACATTCATAAATGTGACTGAAGTTTCTATTTTAGAAGTTGAAACACAGATGACAGCCTGTTAAGGGAACGTGTACGTGATAAAACGACATTCAAGTTTCAAACCACAGTGTCCTCCTGCCCCACTAAAACCTGAACCAAAAGCCTTGAGCCACACAGCTTTGATTTTAACTTGCCTACTCTATAACACTGATATCAGACTCCCAGAACCAGCTATGCTGAGAGGTCAGAGTTTGCGAAATGAGACCCCGTGTCTGACATAAACAGAAAACTAAAATGAGTAAGGTCAGCCCTGGGATGAAAAGGGGAACCGAGGACCCCATGGAGGACAGCCGCTCGCCTGCACGCATCCTCCCACCCCCAGCACGGATTCTCCCAAACGACCACTCATCCCCACTGCACAATCAAGGAAGATGGGCCACTGCTGCCACCCAGCTGCCCAGAGATGGCTCCCGGGCTGACAAGTCTCTGTGAGGAAGGGACAGGAAGCCCGGAGTCCAGGTGCCAGTCCAGCCCTACACCGCGGACCAGTGGGGGCGAAGGCAGTGAGGTGCTAGCAGTGACATGAGGCCCAGGGACAACCCCTGGGATCCCTGGGAGTCCTGCCAGGCAGAACATCAACTTCTGCCAACCCTGCTCCCCCTCCCCGCACTCCCTATCCCGCACACTCACCTCTGCCAGGCGTCCTGCGTGAAGGAAGATCAGAAAACAGAACAGATGCTCCTTACCGTCAGAGGTCCCCATCTGTGAAAACTCCTCACTGGACCTCTCTCCACCGCAAAACCAGAAGACTACTATGAAGTCAAGATCCCGCGTGATTATGTGTTGTTTACGCAAGCGCCCCTGATTGGACAGTTTGGGTAGCCAAGGGCACGCACTACGTAATAAAGAACGGAGCCAATCAACACCCTCCACAGTGCAGACATGCATTTCAGGGATCACAGGGTAGAAAAGTAGGGGCCGGTCCTGGGTTAGTTCTGACACTGAGTCCTCACATCACCTGCCAACAGAGGAGGGGTTTTCACCTCCTGGTCCTGCCACCTGCTGGGCCCTCCTGCCTCCCTGGTCACTGTTCCTGAGAGGATCCTGCATGGGGGTCGCAGCAGCTGACTTCATTCAGGTCAGTTAAAATTTAGGGGCTGTTTATTGACATCCGAGCCTTTCCTTTTCATGATATATATGGGGCACATTTTTCTTTTCATTCATTTTTAATTTAATTTTAAGAATATTTAAAGATATCGAATACTTTCATCCTTTTTTCTATTTCTCTTACAGACTTTTTTCTAGTCTGCCTATTGCCCTTTAATATTATTTTCTATTCCTTGCTGTACTTAGTAATCCAGTGGATTTTATATATTTAATGTATTATTTATTGATTGATTTTTCCATTAATTTCATTTATCCCTTGTATGTGTTTTTAGACTTCATAGTTCATCTCTGTGTAAAAGCAACATCCAATACAGTCACATTTTGTTACTTAGAAGTTGATCTTTGCACCTTATAGCTTCTTTTACTGTTTTATTTCCCTTACTACTCCTGTACTAGGAAGTTGAAGAGAGATAGTACAGCTATTATGGTCTGGGTTTATTTCCAGGAGGGGGAAAAATCCAGTGATCCTGTATTAGTTGCACTGTTTTTGTAAGTTCCTTTCAATCTTGATCAGAGTAATGAACTCACTGGCTTTTATTATTTCAATATTCTGCTAGCAGTTTTTAATTTTTTTACTAGATACTGAACCTTATTAAATGCTTTACCACATGTATCTACATGATGATGTGGTTTTTCTTCCTGTAATTTTTACCTATGTGAATGACTTGTCTGAGAACGACTGTTTCATTTTTTATTATATCTTGCTTGCTATTGATGTTTTCTTATGTGGTTTAATTTATTACATTATTACTTTGCTTTGGATACCTCTAGCTCAGTTTATGAATGGATGCTTTTAAAAAATAATTTTTATTTCATGTCTGGTCCAATTGCTTCATCATCAAAGTAACATTGATTTTCCAAAGGAAATTTAAAAATGCTCTCTGCTTATTTTTACTTTGGGTAGGTCTGGGAAATGTAGATCTGTTTTGTCTTCCTTAAAACTCTGGAGCATTCTGTAAATCTGGACCTGAAATTTTACTGTGTGACTTTTTTCTTGGTTGGTTGTTTGGGATTTTCAAAATGTGATTCAAGTTACTGGATTTATATAGGAGCTTTCCTGTTTTATGTTTTTTTTTTTCAACTTTTATTTAGTGAATATAAATTTCCAAAGTACAGCTTATGCATTACAATGGTTTTTCTCCCCATAACTTTCCTCCCACCCACAACCCTCCCCTCTCCTGCTCCCTATCCCCTTTCATGCACATCAAGATTCATTTTCAATTATCTTTCTCAGATATTCAAATGTAGACACTTCTGTATGTACTATTGACTACCTCTGCATTAGCCTATAAATCACTCTCTCATAACAAATATAATTGCTTTGATTTTCAGTTTTTTGGATTTTTTTTGTTTGTTTTAGTTTGTTTTTTACTTTATGGGGCTGCCTGTTAATTGCTAACTTGTATTGAAAATGAGATTCATATATCTGAATTTTCTATAATTCATTCTACATTCTGGAGTGGGCTGAATGTCAAAAACTCTGAGCTCATAGAGGATATTTCAACAAGGTAGCACAAAATAAAATGTATAAATAGTTTGTTTTTAAAGTGCTCTAGAGAAAAAAAATAAAATGTTGTAATGTGTCCACTCCTAGCATAGGGGAAAATGTTAGTTTAGCTATAATAGTTTGAAAGACCTCACTAATTGGTAATATTTAATATTAAAACATAATAATAGAGTAACTTTAAGAAACTAGGAAAAGCACATTTAAGTTCAAAAGACAATAAAGTTAAAGATCTTAATTAGTGAAGAAAAATGTGGGTATGTAATCAAAAAATAGAAGATAATTGAGCTGGATCATGAATAAAATGTGAAACATGGTGACTATGGTTAATAAAAATGTATTGTATTCTCCAAAATTGTAGAAAAAATAGATTTAAGGACTACTGCCTCTTAAAAATGTGCAAGATGATATATGTATTAATTCACTGTTTGGTCATTCTACAATGTGTACATGTTGCAGAACAATGCAGACAATGATATTTCAGATAGTTCATGCAAAATGGAATAGAGATTATTTTTGTTGAAAAAGCTTTGAATCTATGTATAGATTTTTATAATAAGCATATTCTATTAGTTTTTATAGACCACATACATACATAGATTTCAAAATTTCTTCCACTAAAATAAATTTAGCTTTGAGTTCTTTTTCCCTCAAACTTTTTGAAATACCCATTGTTCATAATTAAAATGCAATTTTAGCTTTTTCAAATGAATAAATAAATAATAAAAATAAAATGAGAATCTATTGGTGGATTTGAAGCATGGAGAGCTTTTTTGTCTTTGGTGTTTTTATGAGATCACATAGTTTGTTGAGACTGGACAGTAGGGTCAGGTCCCATTAGGAGACTAATCTTGTTTGGTTCACTATCTGGGGACATACCTAATCCTACGCTGATGGAGATTTGAATGTTGACCTCCATTTTTGTTCCTATTTATTTGTTGATTTATTGCTATTACAAGCAAACCTGTAAGGAACGTCATCTGCAGATGTCTTTGTGGATTCTGTTTCCTTAGCATAAATTCCTAGAAATGAAATTACTAGGTCAAAGAGCACAGTCTAATCTTCCCTCATACAAGGCATCCTATTCTTAGAATCATGGTGCTTGAGCAGTGGCTATTTGAGAAAAGGTCAAGTTGTAGCCATTGTTATGGAAGCAGTGATCCTGCCTTCCTGTGCTTTGATTAGGATTCATAGCTTGAGCATTACTAATAGCCTCAGCTAACAAGGGAAGTTTTTCTATTCAGTAGAATGTTACTACAATAATGTAGAAGTTGATTTAACAGTTGACACTCCTAAATCAACAACAGAAATCACTGTGCACTTATTCCCCATGTAGGACCTCTGTCCTTAATGTGTTTTACTATGAGAATTAATGGTAAACTAGTCTTTTTTAAAAAACTTTTATTTAATGAATATAAATTTCCAAAGTACAGCTTATGGATTACAATGGCTTCTCCCCCCCCCCATAACTTCCCTCCCATCCACAACCCTCCCCTTTCCCGCTCGCTCTCCCCTTCCATTCACATCAAGATTCATTTTCAATTCTTTTTATATACAGAAGATCAGTTTAGTATATATTAAGTAAGGATTTCAACAATATTTTTTTCACTTCTGTTGCTATGTGGGGTAAACTAGTCTTAAAACAGTACTTTATACTTTGTGCAGGTGAAAACTGCTGAAATCTTTACTTGGTATAGAATTGATCTTCTGTATATAAAGATAATTAAAAATAAATCTTAATGAAGAATGAGATGAGAGAGGGAGTGGAAATGGGATGGTTTTCAGATGGGAGGGTGATTATGGGGGGAAAAACTGCTATAATCCAAAAGTTTTACTTTTGAAATTCATGTTTATTAAATAAAACTTTTCTATTAAAATAATGTAGAAGTCAAATTAGAATTATGAGAGGCATTTTGTGAAGCCTAAAGATAGGACTAGAAAATAATCAGTGTATGGCCTGTGCCACAGCTCACTAAGCTAATCCTCCACTTGTGGTGCCAGCACCCCGGGTTCAAGTCCCGGTGGGGGCACCAGATTTTGTCCTGGTTGCTCCTCTTCCAGTCCAGTTCTCTGCTGTGGCCCAGGAGTACAATGGAGGATGGCCCAAGTTCTTGGGCCCTGCACCCGCATGGGAAACCAGGAGAAGCACCTGTCTCCTGGCTTCTGATCAGTGTGGTGTGCTGGCCCTAGCTCACCAGCCGCAGTGGCCATTGAGGGGTGAACCAACGAAAAAGGAAGATGTTTCTCTCTGTCTCTCTCTCACTGTCTAAATCTGCCTGTCCAAAAAAAAAAGAGAGAGAGAAGAAAAGCCAATAATCTTTAATTATTGGGAAGTTGTTTAAAGATTGTTGGGAGTGGAAATTTATATGATAGCCAAGTGACCTTACGCAGTTGTTAACAAGAAGGAAATAACCACAATATACAACATACATAGCAATTTGTCATTTTATTAGTTAATTTGGGAAGCTTTTATGTGTCTTTTGAGTAAGGCATTCAGACTTAGAAAGATGGAACATTTAGTTGAATTTGAATTTCAGCCGGTGCTGTGGCTCACAGGGTAATCCTCCGCTTAGCGGCGCCGGCACACCAGGTTCTAGTCCCGGTCGGGGCACCGGATTCTGTCCCGGTTGCCCCTCTTCCAGGCCAGCTCTCTGCTGTGGCCAGGGAGTGCTGTGGAGGATGGCCCAAGTCCTTGGGCCCTGCACCCCATGGGAGACCAGGATAAGCACCTGGATCCTGCCATCGGATCAGCGCGGAGCCAGCCACGGCAGCCATTGGAGGGTGAACCAATGGCTAAGGATGACCTTTCTCTCTGTCTCTCTCTCTCTCTCACTATGCACTCTGCCTGTCAAAATTTAAAAAAAAAAGAATTTGAATTTCAGTTAAATAACATAAATGTTAGTATAACTGTGTTCCACACAATATTAGGGTGTCCTGGACTTTATAAAGCAGACCACCTCTGTAGCAACACAATATGTGATACACATACTGCACAAACACACTGCCTTCTACTCAAACATGTTTACCTGGAACCTATAAAGATTTAGCCTTAAAACTTTCTTCCTTTTGAAGGATATTTTGTAGATAAAATATTCCAGGATAATCTAAGAGAATCCAGACTAAAATGTAAGACTGAGGTGGAATTGGGTATAGCTGGCCTTTGTCTCCTGCAATTCAGTGAAATAGGGGCCTTCATTTTGGCATAGTGGGTAAAGCTACAAGCAGCAATTCCTGCCCCCCATATAGGTGCCAGTTTGTGTCCTGGTGGCTTCACTTCTGATCAATCTCCATGTTAATGGCCTGGAAAAGCAGCAGAAAATGGCCTGAGTGTGTTTGGTCACCACCACCCCTGTGGGAGACCTTGATGAAGCTCCTGGTTTTTGTCTGACCCACCTTGGACATTGCAAGGAGTGAACCCACAGTTTCAGGGTCTTTCTGTATCTCTCCCTGTAACTCTGACATTCAGCTAAATAAGTATATCTAAAAAAATCAGTGAAATGTTAATAGGAATATTGACTTGGTTTCTTCCCAGGACATGCCTATTATGTGGGAAAATTGAAGTAAGCATTGCTCATTAAATGGGATAGGACTTCACTGCTGAATAAAAATAAATACCATTAACTCATGAATTAAGGTAACTATGTTACATAAAGAATGTTTTAATATTGGAAAAAAAATCATACTATATCTGCATAATGAAATCTGGGATGATATGATTAGACTTTAAAGAATTCATGGAAAATATGTATTATAGAAAAACTGCATGGCATGGTTGGCCCTGAGAAGAGGAAGAACATTCATGCTCCTCCTCCTGGTGCCCAGGCTGCAGGGGCTACAGCAATGGGGTCAAGAACTCTGACCTTTCACTGACAAAAACAATAACAGTTTCCTCCTTCCCCACAACCCCTGTGGGACCCCCAGCTCTGCTCCTCCCCCATACACTTCAGTGTCTCATCTCTCCTCAGGTCCAGGGATCCCTCAGCCCCCAGGCTCTTGCCATCTACCTACTCAAGGGGCTCAGTCTCACTGGGCCCTGCCCTCCTCTTTGGGGGTTGCCCACCACCAACATGAGACTTGTTTCCTGGACACTTTGGTGCCAAATCCTGAGGTTCTATAATGATCTTGCTTCATCTTGGCTACAAATATGGAGGGGCTGGTTCATTACAGAGTAAGGACCCACAAGTGGTTGAGTTACCACCTACACAGACCTCTCTGCCAGAATCTCCAAGGGATGACCAGCCTCTCCCCAAGGATACAGATCATCTCCTTGGATTCCATGGCAGCCTCTCCTCAGCTCATTCAGATTGATTGACCAGCATACAGGACAGAGGACACAGATAGTCACAGCAATGGATGCCTCTCTATCCCCTAGACATCAGTTTATTCTCACTAGTCCAGATGGAGCAGGAACTGGGATGGTGATACTGGCTTTTCCAGAGACATCCAGCACCAAGCAGGAAATATTCACCACCTGAGACAACCTCGTTCCTGGCAGGATCCAGGTCGTCATGGATTCTGCTTCTGTGGAGCAATTTCTGGGCAGGTGGTGGAGTATTGTGTGGTCTGTGGTGACAAAGCCTCTGGCCATCACTATGTGGCTGTCAGTTGTGGAGGTTGCAAAGAGTTCTTTAAAAGGACCATGCAAAAAATTTTTTTCTAGAGAAACCCAGACTTCTTAATCAGGAAACATCACTGTAATCACTCTCAGTTTTGCCAGCTGAAAACATGCTTGGCTATGGGCATGAAAATAGAATCTGTACAAAGTAAACAGAAGCCCTTTGATATGCAGTGGGAGAAACTGAGTAATTGTGCTGCTTCACCAGAGAAAATCTACATCCAGAAGGACCTGAGAAGTCCTCTGATATCCACAAGACATAGAAGGAGCAGGGATGCTTGTGAATGTCTAGCAGCCCAGGATGGCACAATTCTCTTGGCAGTGACTCCAATGCAGAAACAAGCTAGGGAGCTTAGGCGCACTGGCAAACATAGTGACCTCCTTGTCAACCTAAGTGAATCCTTGAACAATGGTTACACTTCAGAAACCCAGCTAGAGGACCAGTCTGCAAGTGAGATTGCAGGGGCAGTTGATACTTTAGCTAAAGCACTTAATACCACAGACAGCTCCTGGCCACCAAGCCTGATCAAACAGATGGACACCAGTGGAGGAGGGAGCATCCACATCACCAGCAGAGACCAGTCAGCACCTGCCATTGAGGTTCAAGGCCCTATCCTTTTGGACACACACTTCACGTTTAAGCTGACAATGCCCAACCTGATGCGGAAGCACCTCAATGTGCAGTACATCTGTGAATCTGTGTCCTTCCTTTTCTTCCTCTCCATGCACTGGGGTAGTTCAGTCCAAGCCTTTCAGACACTTGGGCAGGACTCCCTTCTTCACTTCCTCAAGGGTCTGTTGGCCATGTGCAGAAACAGAGCCTCAAACCTGTCAATACTGTGACTGTCTTGTTCCCTAACATTTCCTCCACTCTTTTTATTTTGTAAATAATACACAGTGAACATCAGGGATTTATGAATATTAGAGAGTATTCACAAATTATTTTAAGAAATATACAGAGAACAATTATGGTAGCACCCCACTAAGTAAGATTCCCTAGACTTATCTGATGTAAGCCTGTAGTAAAATTATAATCAGATTTGTGAACACTGATTCATTGGTAGTATCCACATGAGTTTTAGCCAATTCATAGTTATGTTTTGTCAAATTTACAATCTCTTGCATATTTTGAACACTCCACTGTCCAGGCATGTACTTATTAATCATGGACAGATTATACATTGAGCTATTCCATTGTGCTGTAGTGACACATATATATCTCTCCAATTTTTGTCACAATCCAATTGAACATAATTAACAAGTCCCTCTGTCACTTCCCTTAAGAGATTTATGTTCTATTTTAGGGTCATGATCCCTTTATGCAGATCCTGGATATAACTTTGTATCATTTACACACCAATATGGAGCTGCCTGATGCCATTCTAGCACATGCATACCAGGTGGGTAAGGAACAGAAGCCCGATGTACTCCTTGAACATTTACATTGCGAACCATAGGTGTCGCTAAAAGATTAATAAATTTTCAGGCTTGGAGATGTCCTTTTTCTTCTTCCTAAGTTATTGGCTTGTTCCACAAATGCTTTCAGCACTCTCTATGTTCTGGCCCGCTTTTGATCTCCCTCAGTGTCTTGGGGATGTGTAGCCTCTTCATCCACTGTTGTATGGTGTGGTTGGATGTATAGGAGAGGGATCCATTGTGGTCTGGGTTCATTTTTTGGAAAGACACAAGCATATCCTCTGCCACAGATTAGTAATGAGCTAGGACCACACCAATGATTAGTTTAGAGATCCTTCCACCGTACCTGAGGTAACGGAGTTCAAGAGGCTAATGGGGTCCAATGAGTCATAATAGTAGCTTCTTGTTTGTTATTTAAGGTAAAAAAAATAGTAAGGCTTTAGATAATAATACATGTGACTTATGTCTGTTGAGAGTGGGCTCTCCCCTTGTGATTTTTTTATATGTGTGCCTTTAATCTCTGATGATGGTGCTCCATGATAGCTTGAATTATACTTATAGGGAATGCCATGACATGTTGAATTTTCCACTGCCTGCAGAAGTCCTGAAACTATTGACCTGAATTTACTGGGCCATTGTCTGTTTTAATCTGAAAATGAATGCCTAAAAATAAGAAATATTTAATGCAACAACTTCTTTCATGTGTGTGGCTGTTTCTCCGGTCATAGAGGAGGCCATTAAGGCATTAGAATAAGTATCTATAGTTACATGGACATATTTTAATTTTCCAAATTCCAGAAAATGTGTAACATCCATTTGCCAAACAGCATTTTTTTTAATTTCTAGGGTTGGCAGACATTTATGGACTTAATGACAAAAATGGAGAGTATTGGCTGCAAGACAATGCATTTTGATTGCTGAATAGTAAGGTGTGGGAACTCTTGATTTAGCATAGTTGGATCTTGATGTAGCAAAAGATGATTGAGTTTTTCTTGTTCTAAATATTGGATATTTATCCTAGTAAGTTTGTCTGTAGCCTCATTTATTCAGTTAGTTGTCCAGGAATTCCAGAGTGGACTCTGATATGAGAGATGTAAAAAAGGCTTATTGTGTGATAAAAAAAATTGTAGAGAGGTAAAAATATAGTTGCAAATGGCATATCCTTTGGTTTAATATAGGAATTTTATAAGGATTGTAAAGGGTCAGTAAGGACATTGACCTCTTGGGAAGTCATTTGTAAGTCATTGTGAACACCCACTAATTCCAAAATTTGTGCTGATCCCTGAATATTATGCCAAGTCTTGTGAACAGAAAGTTTTTGATTTAATTTATAACAAGTCATTGTGGCTGTCGCTGTAGAACTACCATTTGTACATAGGATATCATCCTGGGGAACAGAGTGTCTACTCAGCATTTTAGGCATAACATGGGTCTTGCAAGTAAGGAGAGTCAGCAGCTTCCTAGATGGGTAGTGGAGGTTTATCTTTCTCAGAAAATACTATATAGTAGCTTGCCCTATGGGATCATTTTCATGTAGATACTATACTTCTTGTTTATTTAAATGTAGTATGAGGGTATTTCTCTATCCCAGCAATAGCTTGACACTGTTTTCTGCCTTCCTTATTAAGAATCATAATCATAGTTAAATAAGGTGTGATGAAGTTAGGAAGTACGTGAGAGAGATGGGCATACTCTGACTGCTTCTGGATTTTGGTTCATTATTCCCAAAGGTTGTTTTTTGGTAGGGACTATAAGTAATTGTGTTTCCTTTTCTTGGATTTTATCTATGTAGTTCCATTTTATCCAAAACTTTATCAATTGAAATACTTCCTGAGCCTGAAGAGTAGCCATTCTTATTGAATTAAAGTGGAATCTCCCTCCAATAATTGAAATAAAGGACTCATTTGAGCAGTAGTAATGGAAAAATATAGTCTACACCAGTTAATATGCCCTAGGGCTTTTTTTTTAGCTCATTTAACTTTAAAGTTGTCTTTAACTCCAAATGGGGTTTTATAGATCTTTTGGCTGTGTCAGTAATTATTGTTCCCAAACACTGCAAAGGTTTCTACTTTTGTACTTTTTCTGGTGCTATGTACAGTCTGCTTATACAGCATACCCTGAAGATCACAAAAGGATTTGTCTAAGTTATCCTCATCTGGATGTCTTACCAATATATCATCAATATAATGAATGGGGAAAACTGTGGGATATAGGCAAAGGAAAGGTTGTACAGCCCTTATTAGCATAATACTGGCATATATTAGGACCATTTTTCATTTCCTTGGGGAGGACTGTCCACTGATATCAGGGTGTATGGATACTATTATTTAACTGGTGCACTGGAAATGTGAATCACTCTTTGTCTTTAGGATGGAGAGGAATAGAGAAAAAGCAATCTTTTAGGTCCAAAATAATGATATGGTAATGAGCAGGAATAGCAGAAGGAGCTGGAAGTGCAGGCTGCTCATACCATCTTTTTCATGACATTATTAAAAGCTCTGAGGTCATGTAATAACCTAAATTTGCCTGTCTTTTTTTTTTGTATTACAAAAATTGATGTGTTCCACAGACTCACTACTGGTTCTATATGTCCCAGTTTTAATTGGTTCCTTAACCAAATGTTGAAGAGTCTTCAGTTCTCATTCATGGGCCAATGCTCAACCCATGCAGGGGTATCTGAAGTCCACTGTAAAGGAAGAGGCTATATGTTTGGCAGTGGCCCTTAGAATTGGGGGTAAATATGAACTGATCAACTAGTGCAACCCTTTCTCTGGTGATCCATAGTATCGTCATACAGCACCTGATAATCCATAGTGAACCAAGCTCCCTGACTTGCTAGTACATCCCTTCTTCACAAATTTGTACTAAGTCCCTTTGAAATGAGTGGTTGAAAAAATCCTTAATTTCCATCATAGTCAATCCAACTCAAGGGTTGAGCCGCCTGTCTGGAGAGTGTGTCACATTCCCACTCCATGTAATATTGGCTCAGGCTTTGAAGGCCAGTGATGAGGCCACTCCTCACTTAGCATTACACAGTAGTCTGCCCCCTGTCAAGCAATCCATTGAAAACCATGTCATTCACAGTTAATCTCATAAAAGGCTTATTATCTGTTCCCAAGGGTTGAGTCCAGTTAGCCCAAGGCTTTTTCACCAATACACATGAGGAGCTGTTGGCTTCTGACCCTCTTGGGTACAGGGCTGAGGGCTTCCCCCATGGCCATTTAAAGGCTTACAATCCCTAATAAATTTTGTCCTTGATTTTTTTTTTCCCAATGATATACCTTATTGCACTTGGGACAGAAATTTCTTGGCATTTTTGGATGTTCCTTATAATCCCTTTTTATGAGGCCAAATTTCACACAATTTTAACATGGATCACTTTTTTGGTTAGCCCTTAAAACTTCAGTCAAAGCTATAGCCACAGTAACTGCCACTGTAGTGGCTGAGGTGGTACACCTATATCTCCTGTGGCTGAGACCCAAGAACCCAGGTTTTCACGTTTAACTGGAGCTATTGCATTCCTGAATTCTTGATTTGACCCTTCAAACACTAGCTCATGGATGAGCACATCAGCCATGCCCATATGATTGAACTTGCCCTCTACCACTCTTTTTAGTCTGGCTAGAAAATCAGCTCACAGCTCAGTGTTTCTATTTTAAGTGTGTATGCTTTTGTTCTGTATTACGATCTGTTGTGCTCTCCCTGTTCTGAATGTGTACAACAACACTTGATCAAAATATTGAGGGGGTCCATGCATTTGTGCTTGGGCGTCTGTGTATTTCCCCTCACTATGAAGCATATCAACAGGAAGAGGCATATTTCTGTAGTGGAATGAGAAGGCCATGCCAAGGTGGCCACTGGCAAGCAAGCATCAGTTACTCAGGAATGGCTTTGAAACTGCCTGGCAACAGGCTGTGATTGGATGGATTTGAAACTGCCTGGAGACAGGCTGTGATTGGATGGCTCTGGAAACTGCCTGGCAACAGGCTGTGATTGGATGGATTTGAAACTGCCTGGAGACAGGCTGTGATTGGATGGCTCTGGAAACTGCCTGGCAACAGGCTGTGATTGATTGGGGTATAGACCGCCCCTTGACCAGATTGGCTGGTCTTAGCTATATAAGCTGTTGTACCAACTGTAATAAATGAGTCTGCCAGTTGCTCGCCTCAAGCCTGCTTTCACCCGACTCCCGGGGTCTGTGTGTTGACTCCGGGCCTCTTGCCCCCACCACGCTGCTCCTCTCAGAAACGAACCCACTGCAACATTGTAGAGAATTCAACTGCAACATATTTCCATTCTGATTTCTCTCTACTTAATTACCACACTCATCATAGAGTACTTTGCCTTAAAATGAAGCCACTGTCCTGAGCTTAGAACTGCTTAGACGAATTGTTTATAGTCCTGTGGCACACAAATTTGGTAATATTTTCCAGCATTGTCATTGTAAAAATCCTGTGCTTCTCAGGACTGAGTCCTTGGCATACTGCTGACCATAGGAAAAATAGGAAATAGGAATAACCTTATCTTTTTATGTTCCCTATGTCCATTATCTTCTGTCCATTTCCAAGATTCAAGATCAATTGTTCCTTCCTCAGGGAACCAAGGATTATATACAACAGTAATTTCCAAAAAGCATTGAAACTGACTATGTGAACACTTTACTCCTCTTGTCTTTAGCATGTGTTTTCTCATAGCTATGAAATGCCTTCTTTCCATGGTGGCTGAATTCCCCATGACTACCTGTATTTATATGACCAATTACCCCTATTTACCCAAACTGCCATGGTGATTTTCTCTCCTCTCTGGAAGTATTGTGTGCCAGGATGAGTCCTCTGTCCCAATGAAGCAGGAAAGACTAAGGCAAGGACTACAGCTGTGGTGAGCAGCAGGGGTTGGCAGTGCATTACAGATGATGAAAAGATAGCAAATGCAAACTGTGCCGGCCCCACATTGAGCACAACTTATGCTGCTTGTTTTCTCAAGCAGCACCCCAATGAGTCTGAAATACTGTAGAAAAATGATCTAGGGCACTGAGTGACGACTCTGAGACTGTCTTCTTTAGATCAGCCATTTTTTTTTCAAGCAAGTAATATAGAGCCTGATATGAGGTCTGACAGGCTTTGTTTTCCACAAACTGTAACTGCAGTAAGGACTTAGGTCATCAGAGAGGAAACAGACATGAGATCATCCACAAAATTGAGAAAGAATGCCATGCACTTCTCATACAGCCAAATTCCCTATTGCTCCATGCAGTGTTCTGTGAAACTAGGACAGAGTTCACTGTGTGCAACCCCCTCTTCACTTCCTCAAGGGTTGATTGGCCATGTTAGACATAGAGCCTCAAACTTGTCAATACTGTGGATGTCTTGATTCCCAACACTCTCCACCATTCTGGCTGCCATTATCAACCCCCTGCATAACAGCATCCAGGAAGATACACTTTCAGTCTACTGGATAAAACAGGTCATGAAGCACATCTGTAAGCTGTAGGAGTTTTGTAACCACATGACAAAGCTGGATATAGGCAGCTATGAATACACATCCCTTAAAGTTATAGTTCTCTTTGGCCCTGAGCATCCAGGTTTGACTTTGTGTTGCTATATGGGGGCAAACTGTTGAAATATTTACTTAATATATACTAAACTGATATTCTGTATATAAAGAGAATTGAAAATGAATCTTGATGTGAATGGAAGGGGAGAGTGAGCGGGAAAGGGGAAGGTTGCGGGTGGGAGGGAAGTTATGGAGGGGGGAAGCCATTGTAATCCATAAGCTATACTTTGGAAATTTATATTCATTAGTTAAAAGTTAAAAAAATGAAGATTCAAGGAAAAAGCACAGATGAAGTTACAGGATTATATTCAGAAAACCTACTTGGAACAGACCTACCAATTGGCCCAGCATCCAGGTTCATGAGCTCCAACATAACAGAAGAACATTTTTTTTACTGATCTCATTTGCAATGTTTTGATAGACAGCATAATATCCTATATCCCCAAGATGAAGACCACAGAGCACAACAGCTAGATCCCAGGATCCTACATATAGTGCACACCTCATGCCTACCCAGAAGCACAGGATCCTCCAGACCAACCAAGACACAAATGAGATAAAAATAGTGGCATTTTGACTTGTGATGATAGTCTCGGTATGCTAGCCATTTCCTACCTTGCTTTTTCTCATCAGTTAACTGCAAACAACCACAACTAAATGACTAGTGGATCCGTTCATGCCTAAGAAACATTTTAATGCCTTTTAATGAAATATCAGATTTTGGGACATTCTTTTAACTAAATTTGTATTTAGAAATTCTCAAAGGACAAAAAGCAAAAATGAAGTTTTATAATGTCAGAGATTGTTATTAAAGAAAACTAAAAGAAAAAAATAAAAACTCTATGAATTTAAATAGTTTTGAAAAAATACACTTAATTCTACTTTTAGTAAACCTTCTTTTTTTAAAATATTTTTTTTTTAATTTTTTGACAGGCAGAGTGGACAGTGAGAAAGAGAGACAGAAAGTTCTTCCTTTGCCGTTTGTTCACCCTCCAGTGGTCACCACGGCTGGCTTGCGGCGGCCAGCGCACAGCGTTGATCCGATGGCAGGAGTCAGGTGCTTCTCCTGGTCTCCCATGGGGTGCAGGACCCAAGGACTTGGGCCATCCTCCACTGCACTCCCTGGCCACAGCAGAGAGTTGGCCTGGAAGAAGGGCAACCGGGACAGAATCCAGTGCCCTGACCAGGACTAGAACCCGGTGTGCCGGTGCCACTAGGCGGAGGATTAGCCTATTGAGCTGCAGCGCTGGCCAATAAACCTTCTTGAAGCTCCCTTGTGTAAGTATGTTAAGAACTCTTTGAACCCCATCCTCTTTTTTTTACCACCCCATTATTTAAAATGATATTCACTTGTTTTAAGCATGCACATTATGACTAAAAATAGTATAAAGCTTCAAATCTGCAGCTGGTAAATTTTGAATTTTTTTCAGAAATTTTATCAATGGGAAGTTAAAGATGTTGGTCATCCATTCTCTCCTAGATACTGAGCACTGTTTACCAACAAACTCATGGTGCCTAATTTTGTTCTCTAAATTGTTGTCTGCTGGAAATGCAAACATTGCAAATAGTATCTTCCTTGTGAAATTCAATTCTGATTAAAAGGAAAGCAAAAAAAAAAATATCAGCACTGTTCACATTCAATTTATTATAAGATAAATAATACATTAACCGGCCGGCGCTGCGGCTCACTAGGCTAATCCTCCGCCTTGCAGCGCCGGCACACCGGGTTCAGTCCCGGTCAGGGCACCGATCCTGTCCCGGATGCCCCTCTTCCAGGCCAGCTCTCTGCTGTGGCCAGGGAGTGCAGTGGAGGATGGCCCAAGTTCTTGGGCCCTGCACCCTATGGGAGACCAGGAGAAGCCCCTGGCTCCTGCCATCGGATCAGTGCGGTGCGCCGGCCGCAGCACGCCTACCGCGGCGGCCATTGGAGGGTGAACCAACGGCAAAAGGAAGACCTTTCTCTCTGTCTCTCTCACTGTCCACTCTGCCTGTCAAAAATTAAAAAAAAAAATAAAATAAAATAAAAAAATAATACATTAACCCTCACCTACACCAGTTTACAATTCTGTTTCTTACTGTTTTATATTGTAAATTTTTAAAGCATTAAAAGATGGCAAAAATAAAATAAGGATCAATAAGAATCAAGGAAAATGCTTAGCAATCCTACTAATATCAATGATGTTACTATATTAGTTAAAAAGTTCATAAGAAGATGGAATTAAAAAGATATTGTGCATTTCCCATGAACTTTGACGTCCCATATTTAGCATAATCACTTCCATAGGCTGCTGGCCACACAGTCTGAGGCCAGAGAGCAAGTGATGAGAAGACCTTGATGTGCTTGATGCCCTGCAACAAACAAATGCCTGTGTGCCTCAGAGCCCTCATACTTGGGTTGGGTTTCATGGAGTCTCCTACTGGTGCACTTGCTGCCTTCCCATGTGCACCCAGAAGCTGCCTATGGTGTTAACTGAAATTTGGGATGGCATACAGGTCACCACTTTTGCCTGTGATGTGCTGGTGCCATCCTGGGATACAGTGTTCCTCAGTGCAGTAAGAGAGGGCACAGGTCCATTTCTGTGCCTTTCATGTTGGGCAGAGTGGGAAGACACAATCCTGTTTTACTTCCTCATGAACCCAGCACAAAATTCTAGATGTGAATTTAGGTCTCACCAGTTTCTGTGTAAAGGTGCTGACCTGTGGAGTACAATCTCAGTCGGTTTATGGCACTGATTTGGAAAACCCAGTACCTCGTGACTCAGCTCCAGGAGAAGTCTTCATAATGAAGTCTGCAGCCTCCCTTGCCACTTGCATCTGATTCTCAGATCATGGAAACCATGGAGGTCATCAGGAATCTTGCTCTTCAACCTTAGCATGTCAGAGCAAGTTAGCAAGAGAGTACTAGACAAAAGAAAACAGAAAAGCTGCCATCCATTCTTCAAGAGTGCCTCCCATGCCAATGTGGATCACAAGGCTGATGGATGTCCCTCCAAGTTTTTGTGTATACAGGAAGAGAGAATAAATGCTGACTTCCAAGAAATCAGGTTTCTGTAGCTCAGCAGGAATTGATGGCTGAAGCCTACTGGACAGAGGTTCATCAGCCATAACAGTGGAAGTGAGAAATCTCAGTGAGCTGGCTCTAAGCCTTTCTCCACACCTCTGCCAGCAGCTAAGCAGGCCTGCTCCAAAAAGAGTAGGGAGGAAGGAAAAGAGGGCATACAGCACATTCTCAGACAAATCAATATTGACTGCTGATTTCACGAAAGGGTCATTTTACTTAAAGTAAACTTGCAGGACTGTTGTCACACTCATTTGGTGAGTGAACCAGCAGATGGAAACCATCTCTCTCTCTCTCTCTATCACTCTCTCTCTCTCCATTTTATTAAATACTATTTTTAGAAATAATACTTTTATCAACAGACTAAGTTTTAATTTAAATCTATGTGTTTTCAACTGAGAATAATTTTACATATGAAAAGAATATTGACAACTTGGTACATTTCATTTTCTTAAAATTTTATTAAAATTGACCTGATTGGTATTTTTGATCATATAACTCATGGATTTGCCTGAGAAGCCAGACCCAGTTGCATAGGACTCCAGGCCTTCTGGGAGCTCTCTCTGTCTCTGGTGGTATTTGTGGCATGTCTGCAGAAGGCCTACTCACCACCTTTCTCCATTCTTTTCCAGATGAAGAGGGTGACAGGTGTGGACAGGGCTGGCAGTACCACATGTATCTGCCTCCACTTATTACTCATTGTGGAGAATGTGTGATGTTTATTAAAATAATATCCCTTGTTTTCACTAGTGAGATAGTGAGGAGTATACAATTTGCATGAGTGATGTCAATATTTCATTTTAATTCTTGATATAGAAGTGTCTTCCCTCTGTCCTAGGAAAGATTTCTTGATGAAAGAATTTGGGCAACTTTGAATAAGGACAAAGCTCTGCCTTGAGATGGCTGCAATTTCAGGTGATGTAACTTCCCTTTCCTGGGACTCATTTTCCTTATCTGGGAGGTGGGAGTTTTGGGTTGGCAGATGCATTTTCCATGTTCTGAGGATATGAAAGGACTTTTAGTCATAAAGGGGCAACATGGGTCTGTAAATACCAGATATGGAGTGATGACACACAGTGCCCTGGTCCCTCACGCCTTCCCACCTCATACATCACCCACTCTAGCATAATACACAGCAGATATTCAGTGATGGCAAGCGGGAACCATGAGTGGACATGTAGTTGCATATTACTCATGACAAGCTCCCCTTACATATCACCCATTCTAGCACAACTCATACAAGCCTATCATGGACAGAGGCACCATGCTGCTGCACCTTCCCCAGAAGGGGTTTGATGCTGTGGTGCAAGGCATGGCCCACGTGACTCTGGTGAGTACTCAGAATACTCAGGTAACACTGGATCATGTGTGAAGAGCCACACTGTGTATTCCAGTGGTCTCTAATGATCACTCTATGTAGCTTAAAGACTTTGAAGGGAGGGCTCCTATTTTCTTCACTATTATATATTAAGTTTGAAATCTTATAATGTGATGTTAATAAGCAAATATTACCTTTATTTTCCCCCAGAGGACATGAATCTGAATACGCACTGATTTTTTTTTTTGTATTTCAAACAGCAGTATAGTTTGCAGTCATTTTTAATCTGAGAAAAACGACTTCATTAATATAATTACATTAAAGTAAATAAGCCACTATAATCCAAAAGTTGTACTTTTGAAATTTATTAAATAAGGGTTAAAAATATATATAAGGTAAAATGCATCAATGCTAAAATATAGAGAGACCTCTAAAAAATCTTGGTGGTGCCTCTAGTCCTTGAATTGCTGCATAAACAAACCAAAACCCAACTCAGTGTAAATAATAAAATTAAAAGCTTAGCCAATTAGAACTGCAGATTAACATCAACTTTTCTGACCAGAAACCCCCAACTAACCTCTGCCTAGAGACTTTACCAGTCAGAAACCTCCAAGTAACTTCTAACTAGGGATCTTCCAGTTCAACCAAACATTTTATTTGTTTATCTTCGGTGAACTCTATTAAAGGTTCCCCTAATGCCCTCTTGGTTGAACCTGAACTACTTGTAATCGGGGGCTGCAAAACATATGAATCACTGAGTGCTCAGGTAAACTCTTAGAATTTCAATGTGCCTGGGTTTATCTCAATATCAATAAATTGGTATTTAAATACAAAAAATAAAGTAAACAGTACATCAAAATATGGACATGAAAACAAAGCATACCAAAAACTTACTCCTTTTTGGCCTTCATCTGAGTTCTGCTGGTACCTGAACTCCTATCACTGTTAAACATTTTGTTTCTTCCATAGCAGACAAAAGTCAAGTGGACAATCTAATAATTATTTATACCCTTTCTTTGAGATAAAATGAAAATCATGGGTGGTTGTGGACAGTGAACCCCTTAGGGACTTGTCTTATGTATTCCCAGTGTGATCCCAAATTTAAAATCAGGGCAACATGGTACACTAAAGAGCACTTAATAGAATATAACCTTAGGGATCATGGGAATTGAAATTCAGTCTCATTTTTGCCAGGTCATAGCAAGTGGCCAGGGGAGGAGGTTTGAGCCTTCTGGGAACTTCCCTATTTTCACAGCTGTTTTGTTGAGAGATTTGGGGGTGAAATGCCTGGAGTATAGTAGGCACTTATCAAAGAGCTCTTCCAAGCATGTTCAACTGTGGTGCTACTACTGTCTGCTTGAATTTGAGAGAAACATTACATTTGGCTCCTTGAGCATTTCCCTAACACCTCTTCACTCAGATCCCCCCACCAATGCAAAATCAACAAAAGCAAGTTTTTCCATGAGGATGGCAGAATTCAAAAAAGGATTTATAGGAAAATACACAGAGACTGCTTTATGAGAACTCATAGCAGAAACATGGGGAGCAAGAAAGGGCTTTCATTGTCCTGAATCAAAGTGTCCAAAGTCTGAAATGCTATGGTGGGCCAAGCATTGTGGCACAGTAGGTTAAGGTATTACCTCTTGGATAAGCATCTGAAATGAACACATTTTTGAGTCCAGATTGGTCCACTTCTGATCCAGTTCCATGCTATTGTGATTGGGAAAGCAGTATAAAGATGGCCCCAGTACTTGGGCACCTATGACCCACGTGAGAGACCTCACTTAAGATAACATAGGTGTTTTGGATTGATTTTTGCCATGTTTGCTTTTCAATTTTTATGATTTTTCCCTTTCACTGCTATTTTCCTGGTTTCTTATGTAGCCTCATCATTCCTTTTTCCTTCTATGTTCTTGCTGGGGAGAGGGAGTTGGGGAAGATGCCTGCACTGACAGCCTCTGTGTGCATTCTATCAGGGATGTTCTAGGGTGTCATTTCTTGTTAGCTTCTTGCTACCTTTGTGGTCAGTCATTGGCTCCTAGGCAGTGAAGCTTCTCGAGGAGGCCCTACCTGTGAGACTTTGGGTATCAGCAGATAAGAATGACATAGATCATTAGTGAAAGAGCCAGTTCAATGGCACTGAACTTACAACACTTAGTGGGTAAAGCTGTCATCTGCACCACCAGCATTCCATATGGGTATCAGTTTGAGGCAGAGTTGCTCTGCTTCTGATCCAGCTCCCTGCTAATGTTCCTGGAAAGTGCAAAGTATAGCCCAAGTTCTTGGGCCCCTTCACTCATGTGGGAGTTCCAGAAGAAACTCCTGGATCCTAACTTCAGCATGTCCCAATCCTGGCCATTTGAGGAGTAAACCATTGGATAGAAGTTCTCTCTTTCTCTCTCTCTCTCTCTCTCTCTCTCTCTCTCTCTCTCTCTCTCTCTCTCACACACACACACACACACACACACACACACACACACACACAAACACTTTCACATATATAAATAAATCTTTAAAAAGTAAAAAGAAAAATAGTATTTTCCCATGGAAATCAAAGGTAAGTATAACTAAAGACTTACCCTGGGCTGGCATTCTGGCACAGCAGGTTAAACTTTTGCTTGCAACACAGCATCCCATATGAGTATCAGATCAACCCTTAACTTCTTTGCTTCTGATACATCTCTCTCTCTCTTTCTCTCTTTCCCTCCCTCCTTCTCTCTCTCTTTCCCTCCTTCCCTCTCTCTATCTTTCAAAGAAATATCTCTGAAAAAATAGCACACAAGCCCACTCATCCCTTTCCCCAAAGTTACACTTCATCCCGAAATGAACATATGTTCTCATAATTACTGCACCTTTTTAATTTGTTAAGAGTTACAGAGAGAGGTAGAGATACAGAGAGAGTTAGAGACAGAGAGGTTTTCCCTCTGCTGGCTCACTCCCCTAATGGCTGCAACAGGCCAGAACTGAGCCAATCTGAAGTTGGGATCCAGGAGCTTCTTCCAGGTCTCCCAAGTGGCTGCACCTGTTTAATTTTACAAACTGGGTATAAATACATTGTATTAGTTACCTATTCTTGTGTAACAGTCTTCCTCCAAACATAGCTGTTTGTCACCCTGTGCAGTTCCTGAGGATCAGGGATGGATGAATAGCTTCCTGAGGGTCAGGGATGGATGAATAGCTGAGAAGGCTGATTCTGACCCTTGCTCTACAGACATCACTGCTAGTCTCTAACTTGGTGGGTGACAGAAACCCTCCATTACTCATCATGTGGACATCAGCACCACTGCCTGACCCAGAGTGTGCTTGCAGATCCATAGCAAGTCATCTGAGAGGGAGTGCTACTGAGCACCCAAGACAGCAGCTATCATATTTTTATAACCAAATCTTTTTTTTTGTTTTTTCTTTGTTTTATTACCGTATTTTTTAACTTTTATTTAATAAATATAAATTTTGAAAGTACAACTTTTGGATTATAGCTGTTTTTCCCCCCATAACCATCCTCCCACCCATAAACCATCCCATCTCCTACTCCCTCTCCCAACCCATTCATCATTAAGATTCATTTTCAAGTATCTTCATATACAGAAGATCATATTTAGTATATACTAAGTAAAGATTTCAACAGTTTGTACCCTCACAGACACACAAAGTATAAAGTACTGTTTGAATACTAGTTTTACCATTAATTCGCATAGTACAACACCTTAAGGACAGACTGTAGGCTTCACAAGGCAACTTTGGTGTATATAGGAAAGGAGTACAGAGGCTCAATACCAGCAAGGAGGCTTCTTTGTGAGTCACTATGTAGCTGCCTACCCTATATTTACAGTAGAGCATTAATGTGCTGGTATACAGTTTGGATTTCTTTCTTCAGTTTTTTCAGTTAATACAAATACCATGGCACTTTGTTAGTCTTTTCTCAGCTTGATTTTTGTAGCTGGCACCACGGCTCAATAGGCTAATCCTCTGCCTGTGGCACCGGCACACTGGGTTCTAGTCCAGTCAGAGCACTGGATTCTGTCCTGGTGGCTCCTCTTCCAGTCCAGCTCTCTGCTGTGGCTTGGGAAGGCAGTGGAGGATGGTCCAAGTGCTTGGGCCCTGTACTTGCATGGGAGACCAGGAGAAGTGCCTGGCTCCTATCTTCAGACCAGCGCAGTGTGCCGGCTGCAGCAGCCATTGGGGCATGAACCAACAGCAAAGGAAGACCTTTTTCTCTGTCTCTGTCTGTCACTGTCCACTCTGCCTGTCAAAAAAAAGTGCATTTTGCAAACTTCCATGTTGCTATGAATACAATATTCTTTGTTTTGACTGCCATATCATATCTTATTGTATGAATAGGTCTGTATTATATACTCGATTTTTGTTGATTGACTTTGGGGTGGTTTCTAATATTTGCAGTTACAAATAGTACAACAAGAATAGCTTTTTGTCATGAATGGAATTTTCTGTAATTGGAATTGCTAAATGATTTGGTATGCCAGTTTTATGCATTAGTGAAACTATCAAATTTGAATAGCTGTGGGGCGGAGCCAAGATGGCAGATAGTGAGGACCTGCACCGATAGTCTGGAAAATAAAGTTTCATAAAAGTGGAATTACTGTAGCCTCAGGAAAAGATTCAAGAAAAAAACTGAAGAGGAAACGCTTCTGGATCTAGTGGATGTGACACAGAGGACCTACAAGGAGCCCACCGCGTGGAAACCCACAGTGGGAGCCAAACCGCAGAATCTCCCCAGCATGGGAACGAACCAGAGGTAAGACAAAAGCCTCAGAAACTTGAGACATTAATGGGCAAAGTCAGAGGCCCCTCACTCCACTTGAGCAAAACAAAGAGCAGGCACCATTTTACATATGTAAATTGGCAATGAGTACACAAACTCAGTAACTTTGGGTCTATGGTGAAAATTGAGAACACATTGAGGGCTGCATAAACTCTTTGTGTGGTCCCAGGGATAGATCAAATGAATACTCACAGAGGCCAGATTTCAACTACCCTCAATTCCACTCAGCCATTCGGAATTACTTCCCAACTGAGTCAAAAAAAAAAAAAAGGAGAGAGAGAGAGAGGAAGAGAGAGAGAGAGAGAGAGAGAGAGAGAGAGAGAGAGAGAGAGAGATCCAGCAAGGAGCAAGGTGAGTCACTTTTTGCACAGCCTTAAACCTGAAGAATCAAGCAGAGCTCTCTGGCAACACCCATCACAACCTCTAAGGATCCATCAAAGCAGACAGCCAACTTAGAGGCATAGTATAACGAGAAAAGATCACCACAGCAAAACAAACAAACAAACAAAAAAAACATAAATTATCTCGAACATGCCAAACAACAAACGTAGAAGCTGAGGTAACAAGAGCAAGGAAGACACTATGATGCCCCCAAATGACGAGACACCCCAATCCAAGATTATGAAGATGAAGAGATAGAGGAAATGCAAGAAGCAAATCTCAAAAAGTTGATAAGAACATTAAGAAGTTCTCAAAAACAAATTCTTGAACTACAGAAATCCTTAATGGACAAGATAGAAAATCTCTCTTGTGAAAATGAAATATTAAGGAGGAATCAAAATGAAATGAAACAACTAGTAGAACATAAAACTGTGATAGTGACAAGAAACCATAATGAAATGAAGAACTCAATAGATCAAATGACAAACACATTAGAGAGTCTTAAAAACTGAATGGCTTAAGCAGAAGAGAGAATATAGGACTTAGAAGACAGAGAACAGGAAAGGAAACAGTCCAATCAAAGAAAAGAAGAAGAAATCAGAAATCTAAAAAATACTGTCAGGAATCTACAGGATACTATTAAAAAACCCAACATTCGGGTTCTAGGAGTTCCTGAAGGCATGGAGAGGGAGAAAGGATTAGAAGGCCTTTTCAGTGAGATACTAGCACAGAATTTCCCAGGTTTGGAGAAGGACAGAGACATCCTAGTATAGGAAGCTCTTAGAACCCCTAATAAACGTGACCAAAAGAGATCCTCACCACGACACGTCATAATCAAGCTCACCACAATGAAACATAAAGAAAAGATCCTAAAATGTGCAAGAGAGAAATGCCAGATTACTCTCAGAGGATCTCCAATTAGACTCACAGCTGACTTCTCACCAGAAACCCTACAAGCTTGGAGAGAATGGCGAGACATAGCCCAGAATATTATATCCTGCAAAGCTCTCATTTATGAATGAAGGTGAAATAAAGACATTTCACAGCAAACAGAAATTGAAAGAATTTGTCGCCACTCGCCCAGCCCTGCAAAAGATGCTTAAAGATGTGTTACATACAGAGACACAGAAACACGGTCACCAATATAAAAGAAGGTAAAGGAAGGAAACCTCACAGCAAAAGATCACAGAAATATCAAGCCATATATTAGAAAATATCTTTGGCAAATGGCAGGGCAAAGTTACTCCTTCTCAATAGTCACATTGAATGGTAATGGCCTGAACTGTCCAGTTAAAAGACACAAATTGGCTGATTGGGATAAGCAACAAAACCCACCTTTTTGGTGCTTACAAGAAACTCATCTTTCCAACAATGATGCATACACACTGAAAGTGAAAGGCTGGAAAAAGATATACCAGCCAACAGAAATGAAAAAAGAGCGGGCGTAGCCATCTTAATATCGGACAACATAAACTTTACCACAAAAACTGTTAGAAGAGACAAAGAGGGGCACTATTTAATGATTAAGGGATCCATTCAACAGGAAGATATAATGATTATCATTGTATATGCACCTAATTACAGGGCACCAGCTTATTTAAAAGACTTGTTAAGGGACTTAAAGGGAGACTTAGACCCCAGTACAATAGTACTGGGGGACTTCAATACTCCACTCTCAGAGATAGACAGATCAACAGGACAGAAGATCAACAAGGAGACATTAGACTTAAATGATACTATAGCCCACATGGACCTAACAGATATCTACAGAACATTTCATCCTACATCTAAAGACTATACATTCTTCTCAGCAGTACATGGAACCTTCTCTAGGATTGACCACATACCAGGCCATAAAGCAAGTCTCAGCAAATTCAAAAGAATTAGAATCATACCATGCAGCTTCTCAGACTACAAAGGAATGCAATTGGAAATTAGCAACTCAGGAATCCCTAGAGCACGTGCAAACACATGGAGAAAGAACTACATGCCTCTGAAAGAACAATGGGTCATAGTAGAAATTAAAAGAGAAATCAAAAATTTTCTGGAAGTAAATGAGGATAACAGCACAACATACCAAAACTTATGGGATACAACAAAAGCAGTGTTAAGAGGAAAGTTTATATCAATAGGTGCCTACACCAAGAAATTGGAAAGGCACCAAATAGATGAGCTTTCAAGTCATCTCAAGGATCTAGAAAATTTGCAGCAAACCAAACCCAAACCCAGTAGGAGAAGAGAAATAATTAAAATCAAAGAAGAAATCAACAGGATTGAATCCAAAAAAAAAATTACAAAAAATCAGCCAAACTTGGAGCTGGTGTTTTGAAAAAATAAACAAAATTGACACCCCATTGGCCCAACAACTAAAAAAAGAAGAGAAAAGACACAAATCAATAGGATCAGAGATGAAAATGGAAACGTAACAACAGACACCACAGAAATAAAAGGAATCATCAGAAATTACTACAAGGACTTGTGGCCAGCAAACAGGGAAGTTTATCAGAAGTGGACAGATTGTTGGACACACACTACCTACCTAAATTGAGCCAGGAAGACATAGAAAACCTAAACAGACCCATAACTGACACAGAAATTGAAACAGTAATAAAGGCCCTCCCAACAAAGAAAAGCCCAGGGCCAGATGGAATCACTGCTGAGTTCTACCAGACATTTAGAGAAGAACTAACTCCGATTCTTCTCAAACTATTCAAAACAATCGAAAAAGAGGGAATCCTCCCAAATTCTTTCTGTGAAGCCAGCATCACCTTAATTCCTAAGCCAGAAAAAGATGCAGCATTGAAAGAGAATTACAGACCAATATCCCTGATGAACATAGATGCAAAAATCCTCAATAAAATTCTGGCCAATAGAATGCAACAACACATCAGAAAGATCATCCACCCAGACCAAGTGGGATTTATCCCTGGTATGCAGGGATGGTTCAACATTCACAAAACAATCAATGTAATACATTACATTAACACACTGCAGAAGAAAAACCATATGATTCTCTCAATAGACGCAGAGAAAGCATTTGATAAAATACAACACCCTTTCATGATGAAAACTCAAATCAAGCTGGGTATGGAAGGAACATTCCTCAATACAATCAAAGCAATATATGAAAAACCTACGGCCAGTATCCTATTAAATAGGGAAAAGTTGGAAACATTTCCGCTGAGATCTGGTACCAGACAGGGATGCCCACTCTCACCACTGCTCTTCAATATAGTTCTGGAAGTCTTAGCCAGAGCTATTAGGCAAGAAAAAGATATTAAAGGGATACAAATCTGGAAGGGAAAACTCAAACTATCCCTCTTTGCAGATGATATGATTCTTTATTTAGGGGACCCAAAGAACGCTACTAAGAGACTGCTAGAACTCATCGAAGAGTTTGGCAAAGTAGCAGGATATAAAATCAATCCACAAAAATCAACAGCCTTTGTATACACAGGGAATGCCACAGCTGAGGAGCAACTTCTAAGATCAATCCCATTCACAAGAGCTACAAAAACAATCAAATACATTCGAATAAACTTAACCAAAGTCATTAACAATCTCTACTATGAAAACTACAAAATTAAAGAAATAGAAGAGGATACCAAAAAATGGAGAAATCTTCCATGCTCATGGATTGGAAGAATCAATATCATCAAAATGTCCATCCTCCCAAAAGCAATTTATACATTCAATGCAATACCCATCAAGATCCCGAAGACCTTCTTCTCAGATCTGGAAAAAATGATGCTGAAATTCATATGGAGACACAGAAGACCTCGAATAGCCAAAGCAATCTTGTACAACAACAACAAAGCCGGAGGCATCACAATCCCAGATTTCAGGACATACTACAGGGCAGTTGTTATCAAAACAGCATGGTACTGGTACAGAAACAGATGGATAGACCAATGGAACAGAATAGAAGCACCAGAAATCAATCCAAGCATCTACAGCCAACTTATATTTGACCAAAGATCCAAATCTAATGCCTGGAATAAGGACTGCCTATTCAATAAATGGTGCTGGGAAAATTGGATTTCCATGTGCAGAATCTTGAAGCAAGACCCATACCTTTCACCTTACACAAAAATTAACTCAACATGGATTAAAGACTTAAATCTATGACCCAAAACCATCAAATTATTAGAGAGCATTGGAGAAACCCTGCAAGATATAGGCACAGGCAAAGACTTGTTGGAAAAGACTCCAGCAGCACAGGCAGTCAAAACCAAAATTAACGCCGGCGCCGCGGCTCACTAGGCTAATCCTCCGCCTTGTAGCGCCGGCACACCAGGTTCTAGTCCCGGTCGGGGCACCGATCCTGTCATGGTTGCCCCTCCTCCAGGCCAGCTCTCTGCTGTGCCCTGGGAGTGCAGTGGAGGATGGCCCAAGTCCTTGGGCCCTGCACCCCATGGGAGACCAGGAGAAGCACCTGGCTCCTACCATCGGATCAGCGCGGTGCGCAGGCCGCAGCGCGCCAACCGCGGCGGCCATTGGAGGGTGAACCAACGGCAAAAGGAAGACCTTTCTCTCTGTCTCTCACTGTCCACTCTGCCTGTCAAAAAAAAAAAAAATTAACATTTGGGATTGCATCGGATTGAGAAGTTTCTGTACTTCAAAAGAAACAGTCAGGAAAGTGAAGAGGCAACCAATAGATTGGGAAAAAATATTTGCAAACTATACCTCAGATAAAGGGTTGATAACCAGAATCTACAAAGAAATCAAGAAAATCCACAACAACAAAACAACCCACTTAAGAGATGGGCAAAGGACCTCAAGAGATATTTTTCAAAAGAGGAAATCAAAATGGCCAACAGACACATGAAAAAGTGTTCAAGATCACTAGCAATCAGAGAAATGCAAATCAAAACCACAATGAGGTTCCATCTCACCCCGGTGAGAATGGCTCACATTCAGAAATCTACCAACAACAGATGCTGGAGAGGATGTGGGGAAATGGGACACTAACCCACTGTTGGTGGGAATGCAAACTGGTTAAGCCACTATGGAAGTCTGTCTGGAGATTCCTCAGAAACCTGAACATAACCCTACTATACAACCCAGCCATCCCACTCCTTGGAATTTACCCAAAGGAAATTAATTTGGCTAATAAAAAAGCCATCTGCACATTAATATTTATTGCAGCTTAATTCACAATAGCTAAGACCTGGAACCAACCCAAATGCCCATCAACAGTAGACTGGATAAAGAAATTATGGGACATGTACTCCATAGAATACTATACAGCAGTAAGAAACAATGAAACCCAGTCATTTGCAACAAGATGGAGGAATCTGGAAAACATCATGCTGAGTGAATTAAGCCAGTCCCAAAGAGAAAAATATCATTTGTTTTCCCTGATCGGTGACAACTGAGCACCAAAGGGGAAACCTGTTAAGTGAAATGGACACTATAAGAAACAGTGACTTGATCAGCTCTTGTCCTGACTCTACATGTACAATGTAATACTTTATCCTTTTTAGTATTTGTTGTTGTTCTAGTACTAGTGGTTGAACTCAGTAATTAACACACAATTATTCTTAGGTGTTTAAATTGTAACTGTAAAGTGATCCCTGTTACATTTAAGAGTGGAAAAAGAGAGGGAGGAGATGTACAATTTGGGGCATGCTCAATCAGACTTGCCGCAAATGGTGGAGTTAGTAATGTGCCAGGGGATTCCAATACAAACCCATCAACGTGGCATGTACCAATGCCTTCTCACTAGTCCAAGTGATCAATTTCAGCTCACAATTGATGGCTCTGATAGGTCTAAGAGTCAAAGGGATCACACAAACAAGACAAGTATCTGCTAATACTAACTGATAAAATCAAAAAAGGTAGAGAAGGATCCAACATGGGAAGCGGGATACACAGCAGACTCATAGAATGGCAGATGTCCTAAACAACACTCTGGCCTCAGAATCAGCCCTTAAGGCATTCAGATCTGGCTGAAGAGCCCATGAGAGTATTGTAGGCATGGAAAGCCAAGATATCATGGAAAAAAAAGACCTAAATGAAAGATCTCTGTGAGTGAGATCCCAGGGGAAAGAATGGGGCCATCAAAGAAGGAGGTACCTTTCTCCGAAGGGAGGAGAGAACTTCCACTTTGACTATGACCCTATTGGAATAAGATCAAAGTCAGCGAACTCTAAAGGCTTCCATAGCCCTGACAACTCATGACTAGAGCCTAGGGAGATTACTGATGCCATGAACAGGAGTGTCAAATTGTTAAGTCAGCAACAGGAGTCACTGTGTACTTACATCCCATGTGGGATCTGTCCTTAATGTGTTGTCTAATGTGCAGTGATGCTATAACTAGTACTGAAACAGTATTTTTACACTTTGTGTTTCTGTGTGGGTGTAAACTGATGAGGTCTTTACTAATTATATACTGAATTGATCTTCTGTGTTTAAAGATAATTGGAAATAAAAAATAAAACCTGGTGATATATTGGAACTGGCATAGAAAATTAATTAATTAAAAAATATTACACAGGTTATCTGTCTTTAATGTGCTGTACACTGATATTTAATGCTATAACTAGTACTCCAACAGTAGTTTTTTCACTTTCTGTTGCTATATGGGGCAAACTGTTGAAATCTTTACTTAATATATACTAAACTGATCTTCTGTATATAAAGAGAATTGAAATGAATCTTGATGTGAATGGAAGGGGAGAGGGAGCGGGAAAGGGGAGGGTTGTGTGTGGGAGGGAAGTTATGGGAGGGGGGAAGCCATTGTAACCCATAAGCTGTACTTTGGAAATTTATATTCATTAAATAAAAGTTTAATAAATGAAAAAAAGAAAAAAAATTTGAATAGCCACTTCACCCAAATTGTATAGCAATTTCAATCATCTCAAACTACTACCATATTTTTCCTATTCTTTGCCAATCTGTGTTTTATGGAGTGTCACGTTTCAATTGAAACTTTCAAGATCATATAACTTGGGATATGTTAATGGGATGTTGAAATTGTTTTCTGAGGGTGAGTTTCTCTGCTACTGTCTCTTGAACTTTTTCTATTTTTCCACTGATGTTTTTAATTCTTGGAGATATTAATTTGTCTAGGTTATATTTTCTAGTTGTCCTGATTTTTCCTTTTACCTGTTTTGGTATTTTTACTTACTTTTTTTTTAATTAAGTAAAATCAATACATCTTTTTCTCATGACTAATATTCTTTTAAAAGATTTATTTATTTATTTGAAATTTAGAGTTACACACAGAGAGAAGAAGAGGGAGAGATAGAGAGAGGTCTTCCATCCTCTGTTTCACTCCTCAATTGGCCTCAATGGCTGGAGCTGTGCAGATCTGAAGCCAGGAGATGGGAGCTTTCTCCAGGTCTCTCATGAGCGTGCAGTGGCCCAAGAACTTGGGCCATCATCTGCTGATTTCAAGGGCCATAGCAGAGAGCTGATTTGGAAGTGGAGCAGCCAGGACTCGAACCACTGCCCATATGGGATGCCAGCACTGCTGGCAGTGGATTTACCTGCTATGCCACAGTGCTGACCCCATGACTTATATTCTGTGCCTTAAGAAATTCTGTCGTAACCTGAGAAAAGAGATTTTTTCTTGTTTTCTCCTAGGATGTCAAGTAAATATATACTTTTATAAGAACTCAATTTTCTCAGCAATATTTGTTCAATATATACTGTTTCCCATCTGATTTTCAAATATTGTATTATTAAAATTTTAGTATACAGAAAGAAACAAAAATCATACAGTAATGTTCTGCATACCTGCCATCTAAGATTAGCAATTTCTAATATTTTGCTGTGTATATCAGTGGGTGTACAGGGGCTTATGTAGTTTTGTTGAACTATTTGCAGGTAAGTTGCAGTGATCTTGACATTTCACTCCTCAGTATTTCATTATGCATCTAAAAATATGGACAATCTCCCAAATAAATGCAATGTCATTATTACACCTAAACAACTAATAATAATTACAAAATTTGCTATTGTTACTAAACGTTTTTCAAATTTTCCAGTTGTTTAAAAAATTTGTTTAAAGTATAAAAATCAATGCCTGTGTAGAATAAATCATATTCAGTTTTGTCTATTTCCTAATGGTATCCTTTAATTTACTCATTTAATCTCTTGTTTACTGTAAGCTTGAGGTTATTTCTGAGGCTCAGATTTAAGTAAAATATATTTTGGCACAGTCCTCACTGAAACTTTAATAGCTTCTTCATCATGTATCAAGTCCCTGTATGTACCTGGGCTATTTGTGAACACCTTATTCTGTCTTAAGAAAGTTCTGTCTCCCTGCAGTACACCACATGACACAAGTTTCTGAGTAATAATGGAACAGGATTTTTAGGGCCTTGAACTTTCTCCTTATTCTTTTTGTCCTGGATAGTTTTGCACATTTATTCAGCTTCTTTATATCTTTGGAAAATCTTCTTGGGATTTAGAATTACATCAAATTATAGGTTAATTGCTATATTGTGTCTTTCCCTCATGAATATCTTAAATTTCTTTATTTGTTTTAATCTTCTTTTATGTCCTACTGCAATGGTTTGTGATACTTTTCCAAAAAGGCTTTACCATATATTTCTTATGAGATACATTGTAGTTCTTACTGTTACTGTAAGTGTGATTATATTAAATTGAATTTTAGTGGATTTTTCAATGTATTATTGATTTGTATATTAGTTTTTTGCATATTAATCTGCAAACAATATACTTTTATAATTTCAAATTATTTTTTGTTATATGTCCTGGCATTTTTGTCTTTTTCCTTAAAGGAAAAATGGGAGGATTTTAAAGAGCTCATGTAAAGAGAATGTTATGAAAATACTATGCATGGATTTCAATACATGTTAGAACCAAATCGGTTTTTATCTTTTAATTCTGTTTTCCCACAAATGCTTTGAAGTGCCCTCATATTTCTCATGTTTGGCCACTAATCATGATGCATAAGGTATATTGGTGTAATTTCCCTCCTAATCCTAAATTTAGAGATCCTTGGTTATTCTTAGAATATTAGCATGGACAGAAAGATCTTTGCCAGTTTCTATTAACATTAAACATAGGCTTACTTCAAGACCCACTCTTAGGTGTGTGCAGAGAAGTAGATGTGTAAATCTACCTAAAGACCTAACTAGAAAGTTTATAGCAGTCTATTCATAAAAACAAAACTAAAGTGCTACATCATTAAAAATTATAGCACTACTTAAAACTGCCATTCTCTTTATAGCAGAAACAATCCAAAAGTTCACTGAAGGAGGATGGATAAACAAATATTTGAATCATTGGAACATGGCACAGCAATTTTCTTTGTGTTGAACAATGTATTTCAGCATTTCTTTTGTACACATGTATGAGAGGTAAATTCCATTTTCCTCATCTCTTGAATCGTAACTTCCATGTGTGGAATTCTGGAGTGACCAGATTACTTAGCATGTGAAGATGTCAGCTCATGATCCTCTGGCTATGACCCTTGTTGAGGAAAGACCCCAAGTTGTATCAACTGATGTACATAAGGATAATCTCTATGTTCTCTCTGTTTGCTGTTTACACTGCTTATATTTTAAGCTTTTGGTGTTCTGAAGGATCACCACGATGTGCCTATACATAGACTATTTTGTATCCTACTTGGGTCCCTTTCTGCTTTCTGAATGTGATAATCCTACACCCATCATCAGTCCTAGCTAGATCACTCCCATCTGTCACCTCAGCCACTGCTGCCTCATACATGTTCTTTCTAGTGTCTGCTTCTGCATCTCAATGAGGCTAACTTTAGATTCCTAGTGATTTATTACAGCCCCCTGAATGATTTGTTCATAGTTACTTCCCTTTATCCTTAGCATAGTCTATGTAATTCATAGATGGCATGAATCTTGTACTGACCTACTTAATGTAAAATTAATGCACATTTATTTTGTATAGTATTCTGCAATGATTTTATTGTGCTTTGTGCTTCCTTTATTTTTATATAATTAAAAAGGCAACAAAATGTCCAGAAGGTACAATAAAATACATGGTGTCCACCCACTCAGAGACAATCATATCATTACCAAAATCACTTCCTCATATTTTGAGACTCATGGTCTCTAGTACAGATGTTTCTTAGATATTTTACTTTTTCCTTTTTTCAAACTTTTATTTTTATAGCAATACATGCTGTAATAGATATCAATGAAATATATTAATTTAGAGAGGTGAAGGTAAACCTCTAAATTAAATTACTAGAACTAGAATTGCTGAGTTAAAGAGCATAAGAACTCATAATTTTGATAAATGTTGTCATTTTTCCTTTTTTAAAAAATATTTATGTATTTGAGTGGCAGCATTACATACAAAGGGAGAGACATAGAGGAAGGACCTCCACCTTCTGGTTCACTCCGCAAATGTAGGCCATGGCCAGAGCTGGACTGAACTCTCCCAGGCCATAAGCAGAGAGTTGGGTCAGAAGAGGAGCAGCCGGGACTTTAACATGTGCCCACATGGGATGCTAAAGCCACAAGTTGAGGCTTAGCCTATTATGACGCAACACTGGCCCTGTCTTATTGTCTTTTATAGTGGTCATGATATTTGTATCTGGCTATTCCAGCTGTTTGGTAATAGATATAATGGTTTGTTTCTCCAGTCAGCCTGGCCAACATGGTCTTCTTAGACCTTTAGGACACTTGCTAATCTGAAAGTTGAAAATGATGATCTCAGGATTGTTTATGTTAACTCCCAGTGAGGTTGCATTTCTGTTCATATATCTAAATTCATTTTTCCTTTTTAAAAAACAATCCATGCATATTTTTGTCCGTGTTTTTGTTTGGTTACTGAGTTTTTTTTTTCAATTGATTTATAGAAGTTCATAATGTAATGAAGAAAGTCATCCATTATCTAAAGTAAATCACCCTATGTTTCATGTCTTATAATTTTTTAAAATATTTATTTGAAAGGTAGAGTTAGAAACAGAGAAAGGGAGAGATAGAGAGAAAGGCCTTCCATCTGCTGGTTCAGTCCAAAATGGCTGCAACGGCTGGAGATGGGCTGATACGAAGCTTGGGTCCTAGAGCTTCTTCTGGGTCTCCTAAGTGGGTAAGAGGCCTAAGCATTTTCCAGGGCATAGCAAAAAGCTAAATCAGAAATGGAGCAGCTGGGACATGAATTGGTACCCATATGGGATGCTGGCACACCAGGAGGAAACTTAGCCCACTATGCCTCAATACCAGCCCCCATATCTTAGAAATTTTTAAAACATTGCTTATAATGTATTGTACATTAAAATGTTTATTTTTGTGTATACAAATATTTCTGCTTTGAATTTGAGTTTCTTGGGTTTATTGTAACATTTTAAATGGGAATGTCTCATTAAAATGTAATATTTGGTGATCTATTCAAGTTCCATATTTGGTTTACCTTGCCAGGATATGTCAATTAATACCTCTCATCAATTGACTAGCCTCTTTCCTTTAACATTTATTGTAATCCATCTTCATCAATCTGAAATCCCACCAATATTTTAGACAAAATTCTAGTAAACATCTGGGAGAATTTTATTTATTCATGTATTTCTATTCTATTTCAATAACACATCTTATAGCACTAATTCACATTCATTATTTTTTCCAAAAATATCAGCTCTACATTCTTAAATTTTGTTTTCCATTATGAATGGTTATTTCAGCTTGTTTAGTCCTTTAAATATCTTCTTGTTGTGTTAGTGAGTTTTTAATCACTCTACGCAGAACTATAGTATATTTAAAAAAAAAATTTATTAAGAGGATTCCAAGATGGTGGAATAGGGAGGGAGCTTACTGCTCTAGTCTAGTGGAAGATAGTTTTAGAAAAGTAAAGAGAGAACAATCTCATGGAAGATACAGTGAGAAAAGTTGCAGAAGAAATTTCATGCAAATTAGAGAAACACTGTGGACCTATGTAAAGGATGTGGATGCACACAGCTCAGGGATCCAGCAGCCAAGAGCCTCAGCATGAGCTTTGGAGAGTGACATGAGACCAGACTGCCACAGCCCAAGCCACTGTTAATAAAGGTGTAGGAAGAATCTAGTGTGAGTCTGGGTTAGAGCCCTGTGGGAGACAGTGTGCCTGCCAACCTAGAGAGAAAAAAGTGGTCATGTTTCTCTCTCCCTGACCAGCAGACACTGGCATCCTGCAACTAGCTGAGAGAGAGCAGGCGCCATTTTGAACACATGTAACAGCTGTACCAGCTTGTGTCCATGTGCACAGCAACTACCCAAGAGGAATTACCTAAGTCTGCTGGGAGAATTCACCAGGTGCTGGTGCTCATAACTCTGTGCTGGGGTTGTGAAAACATTGTGGCTACACTGGAGGGCACAGAGTGTGGCTGGGTCTTTGGGCAGTTGCTTTGCATGGCTCCACATGCTTGTGGCTCCCTGATTCCCAGTGAGGATCATTGTAGCTGGATCCATGTTCACACCAAGGACTGTACAGATCTTTGAATGGTTCTTGTGTCAGCATGGATAAATATTGTAGCAATTTGTGACTAGCACCTAAGCATTGGTCATTGGAGGAAGGAGGTGAGCATAAGACTACACTAATGGAGTTGATCAAACCTCCCCTGTGATTAAAAAAATGAGATTTAACACAGTCAACTTGGGTTTCAATGTGCACACTTCCCTCATCTTGGAACATTGAACAGAACTACCTGACCACACCCAGCACATGCCTCTGATATTCACTGAAAGAACAGACACTCCACTAAGCCACAGAGGCATAGTCCAAAGATAAAATCCATAACAGGGACAAATAACCAACAATTATCAAGTATCTCCACAAGTGCCTAAAAATAAATGCAGCAATTCAGGAAACAAGAAAAGGGAAGACAACATCTTGCCCACAAAAGAGCACAACAACGCTTCAATACCAGAATATGAAGAAGAGATTGAAGAAATGGAAGAACTAAAATTTAAAAAATTGAACATCGGATTATGTAGAAGTAATTTTAGAAGCAAATCCATGAATTAAAGAAATCCATACATAATATGAATGAATGAATATTTTCCCATGCAATTGAGATTGTAAGAGAAATCAAAATGAAACATTAGAAATGAAAAATTCAATAGATCAAATTTAAAATGTGGTGGGAAACTTTAGCTACAGATTTGGTGAGGTAGAAGAAAGAATACACAAGTTAGAAGACATGTCAATGGAAATTTTATAGTAAGACAAAAAAAGAAAATAAATTTGAAAAATAAAAACAGTGTTGGAGATTTATGGGATACTATCAAATGACCCAACATACAGATCTTAGGAGTTCCTGAAGGCATGGAAAGAGAGAATGGATTTAGAATGCCTTTTTAAAATATTTATTTACTTATTTGAAAGTCAGGGTTACCCAGAGAGAGAAGGAGAGGCAGAGAGAGAGACAGAGACAGAGACAGAGAGAATAGAGAGGTCTTCCATGCACTGCTTCACTCCCTGGTTGGACACAATGGCCAGAGCTGTGCTTATGCAAATCCAGGAGCCTCTTCCAGATCTTCCATGTAGGAGCAGGGTCCCAAGTATTTGGGCCATCCTCCACTGCCTTCCCAAGCCGTAACAGGGAGCCAGATCAGAAGTGGAACAGCTGGGACTCGAACGGGTGCCTATATGGGATGCTGGCACTGCAGGTGGCAGTTTCACCCATTGTACCACAACACTGGCCCAAGAAAGCCTTTTTAGTGAAATAATTACAGAAAACTTCCCTAATTTGGGGAAAGAGAGGAGCATTCAAGTACATTAAGCACATAAAGCTCCTAATAGCCATGATAAGAAAAGATCTTCATGACACATTGTACTCAAACTCTCCACAATAAAATATAAAGAAAAGTTTCTAAAATGCACATGATAGAAACTCCAGATTACCTTCAGAGGATTTCAAATTAGATTCATAGCTGAATTTTGATAAGAAACACCAAAGGCTAGGAGAGAATGGGGAGATATATGCAAAGTGCTAAGAGATAAAACTGTCAACCAAGAATAATGTACCCAGCAAAGCTCTCTTTTATAAATGAAGGTGAAATAAAGATCTTCCATAATAAACAGAAATTTAAAGAATTTGTCACAACTTGGCTAGCTTTGCAAAAGATGATAAAAGATTTTCCATTCTCTGCTTTATTGCCCCAAATGTCCACGATGGCTGGGGCTGAAAAAGGCTAAAGCCAGGAGCCATGAATGCCATCCAAGTCTCCTGTGGGGTTTGTGGGGGCCAAAATACTTGGTCCATCCTCTGCTGCTCTCAGAGGAGCATTATAGAGAGGTGGATTAGAAGTGGGGCAGCAGGCACCCAAATGAGCTCTCATATGGGATGCCAGCATTGTAGGCGGCAGCTTAATCCACTGTACCACGATGTCAGCCCTTGAGGTGTTTTAACTGGAATCCCTTTGTATCATTTTCTTTATGGACATTCATAAAAATATCTCTGTTTTAATGAATAGAAAATATATTCTGTTAATACAGAAATTATTAGTCTTGATTTATCTCACATTTGTTGGTTTTATGATATTCTCCATTATAATCCTCATCATTAAAAGCTATTTATTTCATAGAAAATTTTCTGACCTTTGCAGAGAATATTTTGTAACTACATTTGAAGCATTTTGTTTTGCTGACAATCTGCTACACTGTGACCAGTTGTTCTTACAGAATGAAAATTGATTATGCTATCATGCTTAGAGATTTTTTGCCTTATAAACCATTTTCCTAATTGATTATATTTTCAAAAAGTATTCATTTAGTCCATTGCTTTTACCATTATTTTTAAATGAAAACTATGATAATAGCGAGTACTGAAAGTTAAAGAATTCGTGAATGGGAGAGAGGCTTGTGCTGGGATTTAAGCAATGGAAATGTCCTCATGGAAAACTGACAGACTTAGAGTATTAATCAACTTAAAAACATTTTCCCAGGAAAATTCTTCTTCCCCACAGATTATTCCTTTACCACTAGGTATCTTTTAAATTGGAAGTGATCTCAGAAAAATTACATTTAAGTTAACATTAGGGGGCCTTATACTTCAACACCATTGTGTCTAGAGTGGATTTTAGGACATTGAAATTTTAATAATGATGACACTAGGTTCTCTAATAATATGCTATATGTGTTTGGATCTGGATAATTTGAAACAAAAACATATTCCATTGTAAAATTTCATATATGGAAAATACATTGAATTATACAGTTATAATATTAAAATAATTGGGTGTTTGTGTTATGGTGCACTGAGTTAAAGCACTGCTTTCTTTTCTTTTTTTTTCTTTTTTTTATTAAACTTTTATTTAATGAATATAAATTTCCAAAGTATAGCTTGTGGGTTACAATGGCTTCCCCCCTCCCATAACTTCCCTCCCGCCCGCAACCCTCCCCCCTCCCGCTCCCTTTCCCCTTCCATTCATGTAAAGATTCATTTTCAATTTTCTTTGTATACAGAACAATTTAGTATATATTAGGTAAAGGTTTCAACATTTTGCCCATATAGCAACATCGAGTGAAAAAACTACCATTGGATTACTAATTATAGCATTAAATAGCAATGTACAGCACATTAAAGACAGAGATCCTACATAATTTTTTTTTCAAAATAGTTAATTTTCTATGCCATTTCCATTTTAACACCAGGTTGTTTTTTGTTTTTTCTTTTTTTTTTCATTTCCAATTCTCTTTATATACAGAAGATCACTTCAGTATATAATTAGTAAAGACCTCATCAGTCTGTGCCCACACAGAAACGCAAAGTATAAAAATACTGTTTCAGTACCAGTCATAGCATCACTTGGCTTTAGACGACACATTAGGGACAGATCCCACATGGGGTGTAAGTACACAGTGACTCTTGTTGCTGACTTAACAATTTGACACTCCTGTTCATGGCGTCAGTAATCTCCCTAGGCTCTAGTCATGAGTTGCCAGGGCTATGGAAGCCTTTAGAGTTCGCTGACTTTGGTCTTATTCTGATAGGGTCATAGTCAAGGTGGAGGTTCTCTCCTCCCTTCGGAGAAGGGTACCTCCTTCTTTGATGGCCCCGTTCTTTCCACAGGGATCTCACTCACAGAGATCATTCATTTAGGTCTTTTTTTTCCCATGATATCTTGGCTTTCCATGCCTGCTATACTCTCATGGGCTCTTCAGCCAGATCTGAATGCCTTGAGGGCTAATTCTGAGGACGGAGTGTTGTTTAGGACATCTGCCATCCTATGAGTCTGCTGTGTATCCCACTTCCCATGTTGGATCTTTCTCTCCCTTTTTGATTCTATCAGTTAGTATTAGCAGATACTTGTCTTGTTTGTGTGATCTCTTTGACTCTTAGACCTATCAGAGCTATCAATTGTGAGCTGAAATTGATCACTTGAACTAGTGCAATGGGCATTGGTACATGCCATCTTGATGGAATTGTGTTGGAATCCCCTGCACATTTCTAACTCCACCATTTGCGGCCAGTCCGATTGAGCATGTTCCAAATTGTTCATCTCCTCCCTCTCTTTTTCCACTCTTAGATTTAACAGGGATCACTTTTCAGTTAAAATTTAAACACCTGAGAATAATTGTGTGTTAATTACTGAGTTCAACCAATAGTACTAGAACAACAACAACAACAACAAATACTAAAAAGGATAAAGTATTACATTGTACATCTAAAGTCAGGACAGGAGCTGATCAGTTCATTGTTGCTTATAGTGTCCATTTCACTTAACAGGTTTCCTCTTTGGCGCTCAGTTGTCATCGATCAGGGAAAACAAATGATATTTTTCTCTTTGGGACTGGCTTAATTCACTCAGCATGATGTTTTCCAGATTCCTCCATCTTGTTGCAAATGACTGGGTTTCATTGTTTCTTACTGCTGTATAGTATTCTATGGAGTACATGTCCCATAATTTCTTTATCCAGTCTACTGTTGATGGGCATTTGGGTTGGTTCCAGGTCTTAGCTATTGTGAATTGAGCTGCAATAAACATTAATGTGCAGATGGCTTTTTTATTTGTCAAATTAAATTCCTTTGGGTAAATTCCAAGGAGTGGGATGGCTGGGTTGTATGGTAGGGTTATGTTCAGGTTTCTGAGGAATCTCCAGACAGACTTCCATAGTGGCTTAACCAGTTTGCATTCCCACCAACAGTGGGTTAGTGTCCCTTTTTCCCCACATCCTCTCCAGCATCTGTTGTTGGTAGATTTCTGAATGTGAGCTATTCTCACCGGGGTGAGATGGAACCTCATGGTGGTTTTGATTTGCATTTCTCTGATTGCTAGTGATCTTGAACATTTTTTCATGTGTCTGTTGGCCATTTGGGTTTCCTCTTTCGAAAAATGTCTATTGAGGTCCTTGGCCCATCTCTTAAGTGGGTTGTTTGTTTTGTTGTTGTGGATTTTCTTGATTTCTTTGTAGATTCTGGTTATCAATCCTTTATCTGTAGTATAGTTTGCGAATATTTTTTCCCATTCTGTTGGTTGCCTCTTCACGTTCCTGACTGTTTGTTTTGAAGTACAGAAACTTCTCAATTTGATGCAATCCCAAATGTTAATTTTGGTTTTGACTGCCTGTGCTGTTGGAGTATTTTCCAGGAAGTCTTTGCCTGTGCCTATATCTTGCAGGGTTTCTCCAATGCTCTCTAATAATTTTATGGTTTCGGGTCGTAGATTTAAGTCTTTAATCCATGTTGAGTGAATTTTTGTGTAAGGTGATAGGTATGGGTCTTGCTTCAAGCTTCTGCACGTGGAAATCCAATTTTCCCAGCACCATTTATTGAATAGACTGTCCTTATTCCAGGGATTAGATTTGGATCTTTGGTCAAATATAAGTTGGCTGTAGGTGTTTGGATTGATTTCTGGTGTTTCTATTCTGTTCCATTGGTCTATCCAACTGTTTCTGTACCAGTACCATGCTGTTTTGTTAACAACTGCCCTGTAGTATGTCCTAAAATCAGGTATTGTGATGCCTCCGGCTTTGTTTTTGTTGTACAGGATTGCTTTGGCTATTCGAGGTCTTCTGTGTCTCCATATGAATTTCAGCATCATTTTTTCTATATCTGAGAAGAAGCTCTTCGGGATCTTGATGGGTATTGCATTGAATGTATAAATTGCTTTTGGGAGGATAGACATTTTGATGATATTGATTCTTCCAATCCATGAGCGTGGAAGATTTCTCCATTTTTTGGTATCCTCTTCTATTTCTTTCTGTAAGGTTTTGTAGTTTTCATCGTAGAGATCTTTAACGTCTTTGGTTAAGTTTGTTCCAAGGTATTTGATTGTTTTTGTAGCTATTGTGAATGGGATTGATTTTAGAAGTTCTTCCTCAGCCGTGGCATTGCCTGTGTATACAAAGGCTGTTGATTTTTGTGGATTGATTTTATATCCTGCTACTTTGCCAAACTCTTCGATGAGTTCCAGCAGTCTCTTAGTAGAGTTCTTCGGGTCCCCTAAATAAAGAATCATATCGTCTGAAAAGAGGGATAGTTTGAGTTTTCCCTTCCAGATTTGTATCCCTTTAATTTCTTTTTCTTGCCTAATAGCTCTGGCTAAGACTTCCAGAACTATATTGAATAGCAGTGGTGAGAGAGGGCATCCCTGTCTGGTACCAGTTTTCAGTGGAAATGCTTCCAACTTTTCCCCATTCAATAGGATGTTGGCCATGGGTTTTTCATATATTGCTTTGATTGTTAAGGAATGTTCCTTCCATACCCAGTTTGCTTAGAGTTTTCATCATGAAAGGGTGTTGTATTTTATCAAATGCTTTCTCTGCGTCTATTGAGAGAATCATATGGTTTTTCTTCTGCAGTCTGTTAATGTAGTGTATTACGTTGATTGTTTTGCGAATGTTGAACCATCCCTGCATACCGGGGATGAATCCCACTTGGTCTGGGTGGATGATCTTTCTGATGTGTTGTTGCATTCTATTGGCCAGAATTTTATTGAGGATTTTTGCATCTATGTTCATCAGGGATATTGGTATGTAATTCTCTTTCAATGTTGCGTCTCTTTCTGGCTTAGGAATTAAGGTGATGGTGGCTTCATAGAAGGAATTTGGGAGGATTCCCTCTTTTTCGATTGCTCTGAATAGTTTGAGAAGAATTGGAGTTAGTTCTTCTCTAAATGTCTGGTAGAACTCAGCAGTGAATCCATCTGGCCCTGGGCTTTTCTTTGTTGGGAGGGCCTTTATTACTGTTTCAATTTCTGTGTCAGTTATTGGTCTGTTTAGGTTTTCTATGTCTTCCTGGCTCAATTTAGGGAGGTTGTATGTGTCCAAGAATCTGTCCATTTCTGATAGATTTCCCTGTTTGCTGGCATACAAGTCCTTGTAGTAATTTCTGATGATTCTTTTTATTTCTGTGGCGTCTGTTGTTATGTTTCCCATTTCATCTCTGATCCTATTGATTTGGGTCTTTTCTCTTCTTTTTTTAGTGAGTTGGGCCAATGGGGTGTCAATTTTGTTTATTTTTTCAAAAAACCAGCTCCTCGTTTGGCTGATTTTTTGTAATGTTTTTTTGGATTCAATCCTGTTGATTTCTTCTCTGATTTTAATTATTTCTCTTCTCCTACTGGGTTTGGGTTTGGTTTTAAAGCACTGCTTTCAATGTAGGCATCTTGTATCAAAGTGCCAATTTGAGTCCTGGATCCTCTACTTTCAGTACAGCTCCACACTAATGTGCCTGTGAAGGTAGAAGTTGGTCCAGCTGGTTGAGATCCTGCCATCCATGTGGGAGACCTGGATGGAGTTCCATATTCCTGATTTTTGCCTAGAGAGTGCTGGCTATTGTGGCCATTTGGGTAGCCAAACAATAGATGAAAGTTCATTCTCTCTCTCTCTCTCTCTCTCTCTCTCTCTCTCTCTCTATATATATATATATATATATATATATATATATATATATATATATATATATATATCCCCCTTCACAGCCTTTTGAAAAAAATTTAAAAAGTTAACCTTTGGGGCCAGTGCCATGGCATAGTGGGTAAAGCCACCGCCTGCAGTGCCAGCATACCATATGGGTGCCGGTTCGAGTCCTGGCTGCTATACTTCTGACCCAGCTCCCTGCTATGCCCTAGGAAAGCAGTGGAAGTTGGCCCAAGTCCTTGGCCTCTTGATCTCACATAGGGGAACTGGAGGAGGCTCCTGGATCCTGGCTGCTTATCAACGCACCTCCAGCGATTGCGGACAGTTGGGGAATGAACCAGCAGATGAAAAACCTCTCTCTCTCTCTCTCTCCCCCCCCATACTCTCTCTGTAACTCTGACTTTCAAATAAATAAATCTTTTTAAAAAAAGTTAACCATGTGTCGTAAGGGCATAATTGTGTCCTTAAAACCATGTTAAAGATATGGCATTTATCTTACAGAAAAAAAAAAAAAACTAATAAAATTTGTAAACATCTTTATCAACTGCAATTCTTTTTTTTTTTTTTAATTAAACTTTTATTTAATGAATATAAATTTCCAAAGTATAGCTTGTGGGTTACAATGGCTTCCCCCCTCCCATAACCTCCCTCCCGCCCGCAACCCTCCCCCCTCCCGCTCCCTTTCCCCCTCCATTCGTGTAAAGATTCATTTTCAATTCTTTTTGTATACAGAAGACCAGTTTAGTATATATTAGGTAAAGATTTCAACATTTTGCCCATATAGCAACATCAAGTGAAAAAACTACCATTGGATTACTAATTATAGCATAAAATAGCAATGTACAGCACATTAAAGACAGAGATCCTACATAATTTTTTTTCAAAATAATTAATTTTCTATGCCATTTCCATTTTAACACCAGGTTGTTTTTTTTTTTTTCATTTCCAATTCTCTTTATATACAGAAGATCACTTCAGTATATAATTAGCAAAGACCTCATCAGTCTGCGCCCACACAGAAACGCAAAGTATAAAAATACTGTTTCAGTACCAGTCGTAGCATCACTTGGCTTTAGACGACACATTGGGGACAGATCCCGCATGGGGTGTAAGTACACAGTGACTCCTGTTGCTGACTTAACAATTTGACACTCCTGTTCATGGCGTCAGTAATCTCCCTGGGCTCTAGTCATGAGTTGCAAGGGCTATGGAAGCCTTTAGGGTTCGCTGACTTTGATCTTATTCCGATAGGGTCATAGTCAAAGTGGATGTTCTCTCCTCCCTTCGGAGAAGGGTACCTCCTTCTTTGATGGCCCCGTTCTTTCCACTGGGATCTCACTCACAGAGATCATTCACTTAGGTCTTTTTTTTTTTTCCCCATGGTATCTTGGCTTTCCATGCCTGCTATACTCTCATGGGCTCTTCAGCCAGATCTGAATGCCTTGAGGGCTGATTCTGAGGCCGGAGTGTTGTTTAGGACATCTGCCATCCTATGAGTCTGCTGTGTATCCCACTTCCCATGTTGGATCTTTCTCTCCCTTTTTGATTCTATCAGTATTAGCAGATACTTATCTTGTTTGTGTGATCTCTTTGACTCTTAGACCTATCAGAGCTATCAATTGTGAGCTGAAATTGATCACTTGGACTAGTGCGATGGCATTGGTACATGCCATCTTGATGGAATTGTGTTGGAATCCCCTGCACATTTCTAACTCCCCCATTTGCAGCCAGTCCGATTGAGCATGTTCCTAATTGTTTACCTCCTCCCTCTCTTTTTCCACTCTTAGATTTAACAGGGATCACTTTTCAGTTAAAATTTAAACACCTGAGAATAATTGTGTGTTAATTACTGAGTTCAACCAATAGTACTAGAACAACAACAACAACAACGAATACTAAAAAGGATAGAGTATTACATTGTACATCTAAAGTCAGGACAGGAGCTGATCAGTTCATTGTTGCTTATAGTGTCCATTTCACTTAACAGGTTTTCTCTTTGGCGCTCAGTTGTCACCGATCAGGGAAAACAAATGAAATTTGTCTCTTTGGGACTGGCTTAATTCACTCAGCATGATGTTTTCCAGATTGCTCCATCTTGTTGCAAATGACTGGGTTTCATTGTTTCTTACTGCTGTATAGTATTCTATGGAGTACATGTCCCATAATTTCTTTATCCAGTCTACTGTTGATGGGCATTTGGGTTGGTTCCAGGTCTTAGCTATTGTGAATTGAGCTGCAATAAACATTAATGTGCAGATGGCTTTTTTATTTGCCAAATTAAATTCCTTTGGGTAAATTCCAAGGAGTGGGATGGCTGGGTTGTATGGTAGGGTTATATTCAGGTTTCTGAGGAATCTCCAGACAGACTTCCATAGTGGCTTAACCAGTTTGCATTCCCACCAACAGTGGGTTAGTGTCCCTTTTTCCCCACATCCTCTCCAGCATCTGTTGTTGGTAGATTTCTGAATGTGAGCTATTCTCACCGGGGTGAGATGGAACCTCATTGTGGTTTTGATTTGCATTTCTCTGATTGCTAGTGATCTTGAACATTTTTTCATGTGTCTGTTGGCCATTTGGATTTCCTCTTTCGAAAAATGTCTATTGAGGTCCTTGGCCCATCTCTTAAGTGGGTTGTTTGTTTTGTTGTTGTGGTTTTTCTTGATTTCTTTGTAGATTCTGGTTATCAATCCTTTATCTGTAGTATAATTTGCGAATATTTTTTCCCATTCTGTTGGTTGCCTCTTCACTTTCCTGACTGTTTCTTTCGAGGTACAGAAGCTTCTCAATTTGATGCAATCCCAAATGTTAATTTTGGTTTTGACTGCCTGTGCTTTTGGAGTATTTTCCAGGAAGTCTTTGCCTGTGCCTATATCTTGCAGGGTTTCTCCAATGCTCTCTAATAATTTGATGGTTTCGGGTCGTAGATTTAAGTCTTTAATCCATGTTGAGTGAATTTTTGTGTAAGGTGATAGGTATGGGTCTTGCTTCAAGCTTCTGCACGTGGAAATCCAATTTTCCCAGCACCATTTATTGAATAGACTGTCCTTATTCCAGGGATTAGATTTGGATCTTTGGTCAAATATAAGTTGGCTGTAGATGTTTGGATTGATTTCTGGTGTTTCTATTCTGTTCCATTGGTCTATCCATCTGTTTCTGTACCAGTACCATGCTGTTTTGATAACAACTGCCCTGTAGTATGTCCTAAAATCAGGTATTGTGATGCCTCCGGCTTTGTTTTTGTTGTACAGGATTGCTTTGGCTATTCGAGGTCTTCTGTGTCTCCATATGAATTTCAGCATCATTTTTTCTAGATCTGTGAAGAAGGTCTTCGGGATCTTGATGGGTATTGCATTGAATGTATAAATTGCTTTTGGGAGGATAGACATTTTGATGATGTTGATTCTTCCAATCCATGAGCATGGAAGATTTCTCCATTTTTTGGTATCCTCTTCTATTTCTTTCTGTAAGGTTTTGTAGTTTTCATCGTAGAGATCTTTAACGTCTTTGGTTAAGTTTATTCCAAGGTATTTGATTGTTTTTGTAGCTATTGTGAATGGGATTGATTTTAGAAGTTCTTCCTCAGCCGTGGCATTGCCTGTGTATACAAAGGCTGTTGATTTTTGTGCATTGATTTTATATCCTGCTACTTTGCCAAACTCTTCGATGAGTTCCAGCAGTCTCTTAGTAGAGTTCTTTGGGTCCCCTAAATAAAGAATCATATCATCTGCAAAGAGGGATAGTTTGAGTTCGTCCTTCCCGATTTGTATCCCTTTAATTTCTTTTTCTTGCCTAATAGCTCTGGCCAAAACTTCCAGAACTATATTGAATAGCAGTGGTGAGAGAGGGCATCCCTGTCTGGTACCAGATTTCAGTGGAAATGCTTCCAACCTTTCCCCATTCAATAGGATGTTGGCCGTGGGTTTTTCATATATTGCTTTGATTGTATTAAGGAATGTTCCTTCCATACCCAGTTTGCTTAGAGTTTTCATCATGAAAGGGTGTTGTATTTTATCAAATGCTTTCTCTGCGTCTATTGAGAGAATCATATGGTTTTTCTTCTGCAGTCTGTTAATGTAGTGTATTACGTTGATTGTTTTGCGAATGTTGAACCATCCCTGCATACCGGGGATGAATCCCACTTGGTCTGGGTGGATGATCTTTCTGATGTGTTGTTGCATTCTATTGGCCAGAATTTTATTGAGAATTTTTGCATCTATGTTCATCAGGGATATTGGTCTGTAATTCTCTTTCAGTGTTGCGTCTCTTTCTGGCTTAGGAATTAAGGTGATGGTGGCTTCATAGAAGGAATTTGGGAGGATTCCCTCTTTTTCGATTGCTCTGAATAGTTTGAGAAGAATTGGAGTTAGTTCTTCTCTAAATGTCTGGTAGAACTCAGCAGTGAATCCATCTGGCCCTGGGCTTTTCTTTGTTGGGAGGGCCTTTATTACTGTTTCAATTTCTGTGTCAGTTATTGGTCTGTTTAGGTTTTCTATGTCTTCCTGGCTCAATTTAGGGAGGTTGTATGTGTCCAAGAATCTGTTCATTTCTGATAGATTTTCTTGTTTGCTGGCATACAAGTCCTTGTAGTAATTTCTGATGATTCTTTTTATTTCTGTGGCGTCTGTTGTTACGTTTCCCATTTCATCTCTGATCCTATTGATTTGGGTCTTTTCTCTTCTTTTTTTAGTTAGTTGGGCCAATGGGGTGTCAATTTTGTTTATTTTTTCAAAAAACCAGCTCCTCGTTTGGCTGATTTTTTGTAATGTTTTTTTGGATTCAATCTTGTTGATTTCTTCTCGGATTTTAATTATTTCTCTTCTCCTACTGGGTTTGGGTTTGGTTTGCTGCAGATTTTCTAGATCCTTGAGGTGACTTGAAAGCTCATCTATTTGGTGCCTTTCCAATTTCTTGATGTAGGCACCTATTGATATAAACTTTCCTCTTAACACTGCTTTTGTTGTATCCCATAGGTTTTGGTATGTTGTGCTGTTATCCTCATTTACTTCCAGAAAATTTTTGATTTCTCTTTTAATTTCTTCTATGACCCATTGTTCATTCAGGAGCATGTTGTTCAATCTCCATGTGTTTGCACGTGCTCTAGGGATTCCTGAGTTGCCAATTTCCAATTTCATTCCTTTGTGGTCTGAGAAGCTGCATGGTATGATTCTAATTCTTTTGAATTTGCTGAGACTTGCTTTATGGCCTAGTATGTGGTCAATCCTAGAGAGGGTTCCATGTACTGCTGAGAAGAATGTAAAGTCCTTAGATGTAGGATGAAATGTTCTGTAGATGTCTGTTAGATCCATTTGGGCTATAGTGTCATTTAAATCTACTGTCTCCTTGTTGATCTTCTGTCCTGTTGATCTGTCTATCTCTGAGAGTGGAGTATTGAAGTCCCCCAGTACTATTGTATTAGGGTCTAAGTCTCCCTTTAAGTCCCTTAACAAGTCTTTTAAATAGGCTGGTGCCCTGTAATTAGGTGCATATACGTTGATAATCGTTATATCTTCCTGTTGAATGGATCCCTTAATCATTATATAGTGCCCCTCTTTGTCTCTCCTAACAGTTTTTGTGGTAAAGTTTATGTTGTCCGATATTAAGATGGCTACGCCCGCTCTCTTTTCATTTCTGTTGGCGTGGTATATCTTTTTCCAGCCTTTCACTCTCAGCTTGTATGGATCATTGTTGGATAGATGGGTTTCTTGTAAGCAGCAAAAGGATGGGTTTTGTTCCTTAACCCAATCGGCCAATCGGTGTCTTTTAACTGGACAGTTCAAGCCATTAACATTCAATGTGACTATTGAGAAGGAGTAACTTTGCCCTGCCATTTGCCAAAGATATTTTCTAATATCTGGTTTGAGCTTCTTGTGATCTTTTGCTCTGAGGTTTCCTTCCTTTACCTTCTTTCATATTGGTGACCGTGTTTCTGTGTTTCTGTATGTAACACATCTTTAAGCATCTTTTGCAGGGCTGGACGAGTGGCGACAAATTCTTTCAATTTCTGTTTGCTGTGAAAGGTCTTAATTTCACCTTCATTCACAAATGAGAGCTTTGCAGGATATAATATTCTGGGCTGGCAGTTTTTCTCTCTTAGTACCTGGGCTATATCTCGCCATTCTCTCCTGGCTTGTAGGGTTTCTGATGAGAAATCAGCTGTAAGTCTAATTGGAGATCCTCTGAGAGTAATCTGGCGTTTCTCTCTTGCACATTTTAGGATCTTTTCTTTGTGTTTCACTGTGGTGAGTTTGATTACGACGTGTCTTGGTGAGGATCTCTTTTGATCATGTTTATTAGGGGTTCTCTGAGCTTCCTGTACTAGGATGTCTCTGTCCTTCTCCAAACCTGGGAAATTTTCTGCTAGTATCTCACTAAAAAGGCCTTCTAATCCTTTCTCCCTTTCCATGCCTTCAGGAACTCCTAGAACCCGAATGTTGGGTTTTTTAATAGTATCCTGTAGATTCCTAACAGTATTTTTTAGATTACTGATTTCTTCTTCTTTTTTTTGATTTGACTGTTTCCTTTCCTGTTCTCTGTCTTCTAATTCCGATATTCTCTCTTCTGCTTCATCCATTCTGTTTTTAAGGCTCTCTAATGTGTTTGCCATTTGATCTATTGAGTTCTTCATTTCATTGAGATTTTTTGCCAGTACTGCAGTTTCCTGTTCCACTAATTTTTTCATTTCATTTTGATTCCTCCTTAATATTTCATTTTCACGGGAGAGATTTTCTATCTTGTCCATTAAGGATTTCTGTAGTTCAAGAATTTGTTTTTGAGAACTTCTTAATGTTCTTATGAAATTTTTGCCATCTGCTTCGTGCATTTGCTCTAACTGTTCCTCTTCATAATCTTGCATTGGCGTGTCTTGTTCACTTGGGGGCGTCATAGTGCTATCCTTATCTTTGGTACCTCCGCTTCTATGTTTCTTGCTTGGCATGTTAGAGATAGTTTGTGGTGTTTTTGTTTTTGTTTTTGTTTTTGTTTTTGTTTTTGTTTTTTTCTCTCGTTATACTGTGCCTCTGAGTGAGCTGTCTGTTTTGTTGGAGCCTTAGGGGCTGTGATGGGTGTGGCTAGAGAGCTATGCTTGTTTCTTGAGGTTTAAGGCTGTGTAAAGAGCGACTCTCCCGGATTACTTGCTTCTTGCTGGGACGCTCTCTCTCTCTCTCTCTCTCTCTCTCTTTTTTTTTTTTTTTTTTCTTTTGACTCAGTTGGAAGTGGAGTTGAGGGTAGTTGAAATCTAGCCTCTGTGGGTATTCGTTTGATTTATGCCTCCGTTCCCGCGCTGGCGAGATTCTGTGGCTCTGGCTCCTCTCCCGCTCGGCTCGTCTCGGTTGGTTTTCCACGCGGTGGGTTCCCTGTAAGTCCTCCGTGTCTCATCCACAAGGTCCGGGAGCGTCTCCTCTGCAGTTTTTTTTTTTTTTTGAGTCTTTTCCTGAGGCTACAGTAATTCCACTTTTATGAGAGTTTATTTTCCCAAACTAAGGCACACGTCCTCACTATCCGCCATCTTGGCTCCGTAACTGCAATTCTAAAAATGATATTCACAAAGCACATCTGTGTAAGAAGTGTTTTATTTTCTCACATTTTTCATTCTGTAGTTTATGGTAATTTGAAATCTTTCAGTGCCGTTCATTTTGCTCATAAGTGCCTAGATTTTTAGATACTTTATGTATTTCAGTAGTTGTATAAGAACATGTCTAAGTGTTGAATGTTATAGGGTGATTTTGTTAAACACATTTATACTGTATAAATATATATATTCAAATATATTCTACACTTAAAGTGTACTTTAAGTATAAATTTCCAAGATTTGTTCCATTGCTTCAGCTTTCTGTGCTATCACTATTGCTGGATTATCTTGTCTAACTGTATATCCTTTGTTTTCTCTCAAGTCTGTTTTCTTTCTATTCACTCTTGTATTACCTTCAGTTTAATTTTCTTTCTACAGTCATTTTTATTCTATAATTCTTTTTAAGTAATTTTAATTAGTTTCCCTCTGGTACTTCTATTTTTGGTTAATTATTCATACTGGAGTTGTTCTGATTGTGAAAAGTTTGTTCTTTGACATGTCTAAAGTGTTATTTATGTCAAATCATTTTGCAGTGCTAAATTTTTTATTTTCATATTTTTATTTTTTAATCCTATCTTTTTTGTGTATTTTTGTGTATTTTTTTTATTCTCGGTTGCTCTCTGGGTGAATAACAATTGCACCTATTCTGTGTTCATGTTTGAGCACAATGACTTTTATATTATTTTATAGGGAGGCTTCCATGTAGGTTTTAGGTGACAAGCAAAAAATAATCTTGTAGCTTCATGATTCTAAGCTTTCTTATGTTGTATACAAATTGTGCTAAAATAAAGCTCCACTCTATTTTTTGGAAATTTTCCTCTTTTCATCATATATTTGAAGTTTCTCTTTTCCTTGCTTTTAGTTTTCCTAACATTAACATTGGCTTCCCCTTCCTTTTTTTCTTCGATATGTATCATTTCTCTTATTTTTAGTTATTTATTCATTGCATTTATTATTTTTATTTTTTTCTTTTCAACTTTAATTTAATAAATATAAATTTCCAAAGAACAACTTTTGAATTATAGCATCTTTTCCCCCATAACCTCCCTTCCACCTGCAACCATCCCATCTCCCACTCCCTCTCCCATCCAATTCATCGTGATTCATTTTCAATTATCAAAAGATCAACATATATACTAAGTAAAGATTTCAACAAATTGTACCCACACAGACACACAAAGTATAAAGTACTGTATGAATACTAGTTTTACCATTAATTTGCATAGTACAACACAATGAGGGCAGAGGTCCTACATGGGGGGCAGGTGCACAGTGACTCCTGCTGTTGATTTAACAATTGGCACTCATATTTATGATGTCAGTAATTACCTGAGGCTCTTGTCATGAGCTGCCAAGGCCATGGAAGCCTCCTGAGTTCACAAACTCCAATCTTATTTAGACAAGGCCATATTAAAAGTGGAAGTTCTCTCCTCCCTTCAGAGAAAGGTACCTCCTTCTTTGATGGCCCATTCTTTCCACTGGGATTTCACTCACAGAGATCTTTCATTTAGGTCATTTTCTTTGCCACAATGTCTTGGCTTTCCATGCCTGCAAAACTCTCTGGATGCCCTAAGTGCTGATTCTGAGGCCAGCGTGCTGTTCAAGGCTTTTGCCATTCTATGATTCTGCTGTGTATCCTGCTTCCCATGTAAGATCATTCTCTCCTTTTTAATTCTATCAATTATTTGCAGACACTGGTCTTATTTATGCAATCCCTTTGACACTTAATCCCATTTCCAATGGATCTTCCTCATTGTAGCTCTCTGCTCCAAAACAGAAGCGTGTGCTGTTGACTTTTGTGAGCTTTGTCTTCCTAGGCCACACCAGTATCAATGAACCTTCAACTAAACTGGCAACCCTTAACCTATCCTCCCTGATTTCAGCTTTTCTTAAGTCATCCCACAAAATTTCTCTACTGGATTAAGATTTCACTTTTGCTAGGGATTTTTGGTTTTCCTGGATTTCAAGTTGATCCATAATTTCAATGACTTCTGTTTTATCCCATGAAATAACTCATGCCATTTTGAGGTGGCTGCAAGAGTGGGCCAGCTTTTCAGATTTCCTTTTTAATGTTTATTTTTATTTATTTGAAAAGCAGAGTTTAGTGAGAGAGAGAGAGAGAGAGACAGACAGACAGACAGAATGGATATCTTCCATCCATTGGTTCACTCCCCAAGTAGCAGAGGGCCTGTCCAAAGTTAGGAGAATTTTCTTGGTCTTCCACATGGGCAGCAGGAGCCCAAGCACTTGGAACATCTTCCTCTATTTTCCCAGGCCATTAGCAAGGAGCTAGATCATAAGAGGATCACCTAGGACTGAACTGGTGCCCATAAGCCTGCAATATTTTGAGGAATATTTCCAGATGCTTCCAATTATTGGCATAGTTCTAATAATCTGAAACACTTATAGAAACTGAAAAATTTAATCAGTATTTGGCATATAACTAAAATGATAATATATATAATAAATATTTTAAAACAATGTTCAGAATTTAACAACTGCCTATGTGATGCAATATTTCTTTTTAGTAATAATTTAAAACCTTAGAACAAGTAAGTTAAAACATACTGGGTTGTACAAAAACAACATTGGTTGATATGAGATTGCTTAGCATATATACACAAGGGCATACTGAGATGATTCTGGAAAATGGAATTAAAAGTAAGTATTTTGTGCAAAAACATTAAATCAATATGTAGTTTTTTCATAGTACATATTTTACATCAATTTTAATACTTATATAATCCCAGATCTCATCATGAAAATACAGTTTTACATTTTTCTTATATGAGAACATTCTGTGTTTCACAGTTACCTGATTTCATGAATACTTCTTTTTCTTTTTTAAAGATTTATTTATTTAATTTGAAAGCCAGAGTTACACAAAGAGAGGAGAGGCAGAGAGAGAGAGAGAGAGAGAGAGAGATCTTCCACCCAATGGTTCACTCCTCAATTGGCTGCAATGACCGGAACTGTGCCGATCCAAAGCCAGGAGCCTGGAGCTTCCTCCAAGTCTCCCATGTGGGTGCAGGGACCAAGGACTTGACCATATTCTTTCCCAGGCCATAGAAGAGAGCTGGATTGGAAGTGGAGCAGCCAGGTCTTGAACCAGCACCCATTTGGGATGCCGGCACTTCAGGCCAGGGTGTTAATGTGCTGCATCACAGCACGGGCCCTGATGAATACTTATTTTTCATCAATGCATTTCTATCCAATTTAATTCATCCACATGTCAGACATGTCCAAGTAACAAAGCAGTGCAAATGATTGGGTATGTTCTTGGCCCATTTCATTAAGTCTTACACTTTCCCTTTAACATTTCATTGACCTAATGGAAATAAAGGCCAGTTGCCTAAAACGCTAACTCATCATCTTTTTTTCTCGCTTCTCTTAGATTGTCCTTAAATTTTTTATTCTATGCTCTAAAAATCCTTCAGGAATACAAATTTAAAGGTAAATATTTATTTGAAGTGTAACGTGTTGACTGGAAGACAATGTGTATATGCAATATGGTATTACACATTACATTGCTATAAGAGCGAGTCTGCCAGAGGAAATACAGGGCACTCTAATACTGCCTGGAATGTGATCAAAGTAAATTTATTTTTAAAGATTTATTTATGTATTTGAAAGTCAGAGTTACAGAGGAGAGCCAGGGGAGAGAGGGAGGAAGGGAAGGGAGAGGAAGGGAGAATAAAGGAGAGGAAGAGGGAGAGAAAAAGGGATAATCTTCCATGCACTGGTTCACACTGCAGGTGGTGGCATAACCTCCTCTGCCACAGTGGTGGTCTCTCAAACTAAAATTCATGCTGGTTAACTGAATCTCAAATTTAACCGAGGGTTCCCTCCTTCCTTCTAAAGCTTACCACTTTCTTCAAGTGACATATAACAGCTTCTCTAATTAACCAAAGTAATGGTGACAAACTGCTGCCTATACCATATCACTATAGCTATTCCTTCGTGTAACCGAGTGTGTGAGGTTGCTTTGATGCTGTGCAAAATTTCACTTCCATAAACCAATTAACTATCTGAGCAATTAATTATTCTTACTATGGTGTAGTATATATATGCTTAGGCTTTAAAAGTACTTCACTTATAACTCTATCTTCACTTTCACATTATCTTCGTAACATTCTATGGAAAAGAAAATTTCCCTTGTCAGCCGTGGCTATTACTAATGCTTTAACAGTGGTTTTTAATAGAAAGGAAAGTAAGATCAATGCTCCCAAAACAATTAATCACTAATATACCTTTTCTCAAATCTCAGAGATGAAGATTCATGACTTTTTTTTTTTTTGACAGGCAGAGTGGACAATGAGGGAGAAAGACAGAGATAAAGGTCTTCCTTGGCCTGAAATTTCGATTATGTCCTGGTTGCCCCTCTTCCAGGCCAGTTCTCTTCCATGGCCTGGGAACGCAGTGGGGGATGGCCCAAGTGCTTGGGCCCTGCACCCCATGGGAGACCAGGAGAAGCACCTGGCTCCTGCCTTCAGATCAGCGCCATGTGCCGGCCGCAGCGCGCCAGCCGTGGCGACCACTGGAGGGTGAACCAACGGCAAAGGAAGACCTTTCTCTCTGTCTCTCTCTCTCACTGTCCACTCTGCCTGTCAAAAAAAAGAGGCAAACTAGAAAACAAATATCTGCAACAAAATGATTATTTAACATCTGTTAACATTCTTAAGATTGATATAAAAAACTCTCAAATGACCCAACAGAGAAATGAGTCAGAAATATGGAGAAAATGAAAAGGCCCAGAAGCCAATAAGCACCATTAGACTTTAACTCATCTTAAGCAGGTTACTACAACTTTTAGTTAGAATAGGTTCAGGAAAGCCCATGGGGAGGCAGGTGGAATGATCCAGTGGTGAAAGGCCCTCCCCCAGCAGGGAGGGTGGAGCCCTAGGGGAGGCAGTTTGCAACCTGAACACAGGCCTTCCTGTCACTTCTCCCATCTGGAGTGGCCTGCAGTTATATAACTGATACCTAGAATGCTGATTCATTGAGTCTTGTTTCAGGCATGCTGTCAGCTATGCAAGCAGGCCCAGTGGTGTAAATGCTGCATAACTACACAGGATCTTGACACCATAGTATTCCAGATTCTGTGGGGAGAAAGGGTCCAAGGAGGGGGCTTTGCTGCTGGGAGACTCCAGAGGGTGTCCCAGTGTCCACTGATCTCTGACCCTCTTTCAGCACAGGAAACTGCACACTTAGGACACTAGGAAATTGTGAGTGTATGGGGTCAGAGTCTAGAGTGGGGAAAGGTGGAGCTAAGGCAGGGTGCAGGGCTCCCAGAGGTGTCTGTGCAATGCTTGGCCCCATCTCACAGGTGGCACAGCACTTCCCTGGGTCTCTTTTGACCCACAAGGTGGGGCCTGGACTTGTGCCTGGGACCCTTGGTGTCCTGCTCTTTCCCTGCTGGCAGAGACTTCTGGGCCCAGAGCCATCCCTGGGCAGCTGTGTAGCACAGCCTTGTGTCTCCCCTGATTGTGCAGTTGGGACCGGGTGGCCACTATGGAGGAGCTGGGCTGTGTGTGGGGCTCAGGCAGGTGAGGAGCTGTTATTTTTGGGTCCTCACTTCCTCCTTTCTTCTCACGTGGGATGAGGGGCCTCAATTCCATGACCTGACCTTTCTGTGTAACTGTCTAGGAAATATCCCATTATTTTTAATATATAACAATATTAAGTATAAACAGTGTAGATGATTTCTAAAATTTACAAGGAGGGGGAAACTTGGTTTAAATTTATTAAAAAGGTTTTCTGTGAGATTGTCGAGAAAGCTTGAGAGAAGTTCCATTTTATTACACAAAAATAACTCATTTTTACATCCATTTTCACACAGACATAAATAATGACTTTCTCTGAGTCTTTTAGTAAAGGAGTTAAAACAGTGATTTTATCATTTAATCTTCCCTATTTCTTTTATTCAAATATTGTTTATAGCCATTGTCTGTTTTCTCACTAAACTAGGTATTTTTTTTGCTTTATACTTGTTAAAGTAGTTCCCTGAAGTATTAAGCTTTTTTATCATAATGTAAATTTAAAATGTTGTCTCAAATACTAAAAAGACAATGAAGGAAAGAAGGTGGCAATGAGTAAGCGTAGGTATACCTTATTTTCTTAGAATTGTGCCTACAAACCTATTGAATCTGTTAAAAACTAAAAACTTACCTAAAAACTATCAATTTGACAATTTTTAAACAAAATTATGAAACACTGTAGATATCTTCAATTTTCACTATCATTCTATCAGATTTCAAAGAAATCCTATTTTCTCAACTTAAAATATATTAATGTATTAGGATCCATTATGGAATTATTCCCTTGAGGATTCTTATTTAATATATTGTTTTAAAAGAAAATATAATGATTACCAAAAAAGAAAAATCCTTATTATTTTTGTTAAAATAGGAAGTCTTTAAAGATCATTACTCAAAACATTAGCAGACCTAAAATACAGCATTACATCTGAAAATGCAAGTGACAAAAGACACTTCAAGGTTTTCTATTTTTTTTTAATTTTTTTTTACTTTTGACAGGCAGATTGGACAGTGAGAGAGACAGAGAGAAAGGTCTTCCTTTTGCTGTTGGTTCACCCTCCAATGGCCGCCGCGGTACGCGCTGCAACCGGCGCACCGTGCTGATCCGACGGCAGGAGCCAGGTGCTTCTCCTGGTCTCCCATGGGGTGCAGGGCCCAAGGACTTGGGCCTCCTCAACTGCACTCCCTGGCCACAGCAGAGAGCTGGCCTGGAAGAGGGGTAACTGGGACAGAACCCGGCGCCCCGACCGGGACTAGAACCCGGTGTGCCGGTGCTGCAAGGCAGAGGATTAGCCTGTTGAGCCACGGTGCCGGCCATCCTTCAAGGTTTTCAAATATTCATTGCTATTTCATATTGCCCAGTAAATCAGCAAATAATTTTAAGCAAATATATGTAATAGCTTCTAAAATTCTTTTGGGAAATAGATGTAGTTACTTGTTACATATTACAAGTAAATAGCAAACATACTAAAAAAAATCTTGAAAAAAGCCATGCAATTCATGAATAAGTATACAAAGAAATTTTGCACCATAACAAAAAAGGAAGTATTTATTTTCCAACATTAATTTTCCACAAATTATAATCTTTAACTCAAGAAGGAGTACTATATTGATAGAATGATGGCCTACATTCAGGATACCTGATTCTTCATAGAATTTTCACTGCTACAAATTACCTGCATGACTTTGAACAACTCACTTTACTTCTCCGGGCATTAGCACTTAGCATACTTTTGTGCAAAATGAGGCTTTGTGTAAGATTATTTATGCTCAATGTAGACTTCAAGGATTTCCAAAGAGGTGTTTTCATGTATCAATCACAATTTAAATCAAAGATTACATTCTTATATGCCCATATATTTTGAACTCTTGCTAGAACTAATATAAAAGAACTCACACATTCAAATTTATAAATACCACTTTCAACATTTGGGGATAATTAATACATTAACATTTGATGCTAAATTGATTTTTGTGCAACCAACTTTTCTTAACAGGTCCAGTAATTTATACTACTTGCAATATATACCTGATTAAAATGGTTAGGTTTGTACAAATCTGTTTTAATGCAAGTAATGCTTGTGTTTTCACATAAAATTAAGAGTAGAGATATCATGTGAGCAGGTGCTATCCTAATGACTCAACTGACAAACTTGCCAAACTTAATAGTTATGATTTTGATTTGCATTTTCCTGATGGTTAGTGATCCTGAGCATTTTTTTTCATGTGTCTATTGGCCAATTGAATTTCCTCTCCTGAAAAATGCCTGTGCAGGTCTGTTGCCCATTTCTTGACTAAGTTGTTTGTTTTGTGTATGAATAGTTACTTTACCTATTTATGGATTCTGGGATTTAATCCTTTGTCAGTTTCATAGTTTGCAAATAATTTCTCCTATTATATTGGTTGCCTCTTCACATTGTTGAGTGTTTCTTTTGCAGTGCAAAAGATTCTTAGTTTGATGTAATCCCACTTGTTAATTTTGTCTTTGATTGCCTGTGCTTCTGGTTTCTTTTCAAAGAAGTCTTTCCCTATGTCTGTATCTTGTAGCATTTCCCCAATGTCCTTTAGGAAAATGCAAATCAAAACCATAAGGAGAATTTACCTCACCCCCATTAGAATGATCCTCATACAGAAATCAATAAACAACATATGCTGGCGAAGATGTGAGGAGGAGGATCCCACTGTTGAAGGAATTACAAACTTATGCAGCAACTGTGGAAGACAATACGGAAATATCTCAGAAGGTTGAATATAGACCTACCATATAACCCAGCCACCCCACTCCTTGGAATTCATCCAAAAGAAATGAAATTAGCATATGAAATGGTGATGTGTATCCCCATGTTCATCTCAGCTCAATTTACAATAGTTAAAATGTGATTGATACAGATTTCTATCAACTAAGGACTGAAAAGAAATGATGGTATACATACACTATGGAATACTACACAGTGGTTAAAAACTAAATCCTTTCATTTGCAATAAAATGAATATAACTGGAAACCATTATACTTTAGTGAAATAAGCCAATCACAAAAAGGCAAATGTCATAGGGTCTCTCTGATCTTTGATAACTAATAGAGTACTAAAATGCAATCTATAGGAGCAAAACTGACACACTTAAGGATGCATTGATTTTGAACAGCCTTTGCCTTGACATTTGAGGAACAATATGGTTTCTTTTTCCTTTTCTCTTCATACTAATCGGTGAACTCTATTTAGGGTAGGGTTAATTTTCTGACTATAAAAAGTATCTGAACAACTAATCTCTATAAAAGAATGGGAAAAGAAGAGGGAGGAGAAAGAATGGAGGGAGAATGGGTGGGAGGGAGGTGGGGGAGAGAACTTTCTGGTTCCCAAATCAATATAAATTAAATGCATAAATTTTAAAAACCTGATAAGCAATAGTATTGTGACATTTTCCTATATCATCTTTGAGATAGGGTTGATGCTGCTTTTAATTTGTGGTTGATTCTTCTCTGACAAACTAAATGAATTTAATGTGGCTCTAGATTAGAATTACTAAAGTAATATTAATAATGAAGTTTATTTTAGCAGAGTTTGATATGAAGAGATCAAAGTCATTTGCAAAATGGCATTGTCCAATATCTCATCATATAAATTTGCATTTAATAGTATTCTTACATGTGCCTGTTGGCTATTTGAATTTCCTCTAGAAAAATTCCTGTTTAAGTACTTTGCCCATTTCTGAACTGGATTGTTTATTTTGTTGTTACTGAATTTATTCTTTTTTTTAAGATTCATTTATTTGGTTACATTCAAAATTACAGATAGGCAGAGACAGAGAGCAAGATAGAGAGGCTTTCAATCTTTTGGTTCACTCCCCAAACGGACTCAATGGCTGGAAAGTGCCAATCTGAAGTCAGGAGACAGGAGCTTATTCTGGGTCTCCCATGTGGAGGCAGGGATCGAAGCACTTGGACCATCTTCCACTGCTTTCCCAGGAGATTTTCAGAGAGCTGGATAGGAAAGGCAGCAGCTAGGACTTGAACCAATGCCATATGATTGCTGATACTAAATGCAGTGACTTTATTCACTATCCACAGCATTGGCTCCTGTTGTTGAATTTCTTGAGCACTTTATAGAATCTGGATATTGAAGAGCTTGTGGTTTGTGGAGAGTGGCAAGATGGCAGAATAGGAAGGGAGCACACTGATAGTCCGGGAAGAGACAGTTTAATCAAAGTGGAGATACTGCAGGTTCAGGGAAGAGTAGGGGAAGAAACAGCAGCAGAAACTCTTCTGGAACTAGTGATTCACAGTGGACCTGCGTGGAGAGTGTGGGAGCCCAAGTTCGGGAAACCAGCGGTAGACTCAACACACCAGCGCTGGAACACAAGGTGAGCCAAACCTCAATAGCCTGAGACACTAGTGGGAAAGCAGAAAGAGGAGACTAGAGGGAACGAGGCTTGAAACTGAGTGGGGAAAAGTTCACCAGGCTAACTAGAAGAGAGAGAGGGAAAAAAAAGTGACCAATACAGACATGAGTTTCTCTCTCTCCGCTCACACCTCAAAGGCTAGCAAGACAAAGAGCAGGCGTCATTTTGGACATACGTCATAAGCAGGGTGTCCTCAGGTCTGCACCGGCCCTGAGCCTAGCAGAAAAAACCTGACTCTGGGGGGAGGGGTGAAATAACAGGAGATAAGGATCTAACTTGGCAAACCAGTGGGAGACTGCAGGAGAATTGGAGCCCACACTGTGGGCAGCAGAGATTCCCTGTGTGGTCCTTGGGAAAGAGCTTCTGATCTCTGGCTAATGTGGGTATATCATTCAACTGCTAATTACCCCCAATTACGTTCAGCTGTGCATTGAGCTATGCGGAATTACTTCCCTTTTGAACAACGCCCCCCCCTAAAAAATGAAAGAATGAGAGATTTACCATGCCTAACCTGGCAGCGTCACCTTTGACACATCCTCAACCCTGAGAAACCAAACAGAGCTCTCAGGCCACACTCATCTCAAGCCTCTAAGGCTCCACCGAAAGCAGACAGTCCACTTAATATAGAGCCATAGTATAACAAGAAAAACACCACAGTGAAGAAACCAAATATCTCCAACTTGCCAAACAACAAATGCAAAAACTGAGGTAACAAGAACAAGGAAGACACTATGACGCCCCCAAATGAAAAAGACACCCCAATTCAAGATTATGAAGATGATGAGATCGAAGAAATACAAGAAGCGTATCTCAAAAAATTGATAAGTACATTAAGAAGTACTCAAAAGCTAATTATTGAACTACAGAACTATAGAAAATGATCCAAATGAAATATTAAGGAGGAATAAAAATGAAATGAAACAACTAGTAGAACAAGAAACTGTGGTAGTGACGAGAAATCATAATGAAATGAAGAATTCAATAGATCAAATGACAAACACATTAGAGAGCCTTAAAAACAGAATGGACAAAGCAGAAGAGAGAATATCAGACTTAAAAGACAGAAAACAGGAAAGGAAACAAGCAAACCAAAGAAAAGAAGAGGAAATTAGAAATCTAAAAAATATTGTCGGGAATCTACAGGATACTATTAAAAAACCTAACATTCAGGTTCTAGGAGTTCCTGAAGGCATGGAGAGGGAGAAAGGATTAGAAGGCCTTTTTAGTGAGATACTAGCACAAAATTTCCCAGGTTTGGAGAAGGACAGAGGCATCTTAGTACAGGAAGCTTATAGAACCCCTAATAAACATGACCAAAAGAGATCCTCACCACAACACATAGTAATTAAACTCACCACAGTGAAACATAAAGAAAAGATCCTAAAATGTGCAAGAGAGAAATGTCAGGTTACTCTCAGGGGATCTCCAATTAGACTCACAGCTGACTTCTCATCAGAAGCACTACAAGCTAGAAGGGAATGGCGAGATATAGCCCAGGTACTAAGAGAGAAAAACTGCCAGCCCAGAATATTCTATCCTGCAAAGCTCTCATTTATGAATGAAGGTGAAATAAAGACCTTTCACAACAAACAGAAATTGAAAGAATTTGTCGCCACTCATCTAGCCCTGCAAAAGATGCTTAAAGATGTGTTACACACAGAGACACAGAAACGTGGTCATCAATATGAAAGAAGGTAAAGGAAGGAAACATCACAGCAAAAGATCACAGGAAGCTCAATTTCTCTTTCACATAGAATTAAACTCTGATGCTCTGTTAAAGCAATGTGTTAAAGTAATCTCTCATATTCTCTTGATGTCTGTTACATTCTAATTGTTCAAAAACAGCTCATTTTTTATTAAGAACTATGGGTTATTTAAATATGTGCTTTTTTCAAAAATTTGAATAATCACCTTGTAACAATGATCAAATATTGTCTATGTTATGTCATGATTTTAAGGAATCTTATTTCAACCAGATATTTTGGATATTGAGCCTTCTTGGCATAATTTACAGGCATTCAAAAAATCAAAATTTCTAACAATCTGGGCTCTAAAATTTCCAGTAAATCTTGGACTTTGGTTTTTCCAGTTTGGGCCCAACTGAAAAAATCGAAGGACCTATGTCTCTCATCTTATAGAGACACCAACTAATCAGGCTATTTGGATTATATTAGAAGTACTGTCACGATGTAACGTGGTACTAAATTTTACGTTTCTATAATGGAAAATGCTATTAATACAAATGTTTGAGAATTAAAAAGTCTAATGATCTTGTGTTACTAGACATGATAGTTATCTTAATGAGAAAGCCCCAGAGGCTTAAAGGGTTAAATACTTGTAAAATCCTACAGGTGCTTTCAAAAATACTGTGAAGTAAGCAAGTGCCTCTTGTTGGTCGCTGAGTTTACAATTTTAAACATGGCAACTTAAAGTCTTTTGTCATCCACAGTTATATAGGATTAGCTGCTCATAAAACTAATGCATTGTTGGTTCTGTGTTTAGCTGTCCTCCTATAGGTTCCTATGGACTTTTTCCAGCCACTTTTATTGTATTCAGTACTTTGGGATGGCTCTGTAAACAGATGAAGCCAATAATGTATTAACAGTACCAACTGAGAGAAAGAATGGTTAACTGAGGTTACTAAAAACAAAAAGCAATTCAAATCCATTGGAAATCTACAAAAAGAGTTAAAGATTTTAAAAGCTATTATTAAAATTGTGATATTGGTCTATTATGTTGTTATATGTGTGTACATATTGTATGTCCACATGGGAAAATTTTATTAAGAATTTTATTTTAATTTGGCTTATAGATAAGATTGTCCATAAGTTTAAGTTGCTAAAATTAATCAAAGATACATTTTAATTTGTGTGACCTGAATCTCTGCATCATATGTTTTATACTTGTTGGTAGAAAGAAACCAAAATCATTTTATATGGTTGTGCTTAAGTTTACTGGTTGAACAAACTCTACCATGTTAGATATTTAAGAGGTGTTTCCAAATACATGATTCTTAAAATTTATAGAAGGCATTGGACCTTCTGGTAAATGTTTTCTTAAGTTGCTATCTAATGGTTGAAACGGTTTGCTAACTATTAATGTAATATTGCTATTGTCATCAAGCGATCTAGGACTTGCTCCCTCATTTCTCTATTCTAAGCCCAACTTGTTCTTACATTTCTTTATTCTCCTCAAGTTAGGAAACTAATTCTACTACAAAGGAAGCTGTAGGATGCACAATTTAATCTTTAGACCTTATAAAAGAGATGGCTAACATTTTTCTGTAATATCATAGACAAAATAAGAATTTAAATAATAGTCTCATAGCTAGATTCACTTCGCCATCAGCGAAGTAAACAGTAAGTAGAAAAAAACCTCCCTTTCAGACCAAAGGGAAAGAAAGTTTTTAAGTTAGAATATAATTTTCCTCATGGGCATTGTCTACCTTAGAAAAACTACTACAGAACATGCCTGTGACTATAGACTTGAAGTTCAGGCCACCGAAGATTAGAGATGGGACACGGGCACTCCCTTGACTTGCATCCTCTGGTCTGCTTGAACACAAACCAGGAGGAAAAGAAAGCTAGGCATCAGAAGCAATGGGTGGCAGGCCTATTAATGGCTGATCTGTACAGTGATCTGCCCTCAAGGAGACACAACAGGCCAGTCCACTGCAGTGGCTTTCAATGTGGTAAGCTTGGGCTTCAGCAGAATTCAACTTGTGAAAAGTGCTGGCAGCTCTGCCAAGAGTTGGGTCACTGGAAATGGACCTGCCCTGGAGTCGAAGGATGCCCAGGTCAGAGCCACAGATCTTATTGGCTCCAAGCTGAAAAGCCCTTCACTCAGCCCAACTTCCAAAGGGACCACTATAGCTGAGGGGATGGTCAAGTAGGGTCAGCATCATTGCAGGCAGAACTGTAAATTTCTTGTTAGAGATGCCACCTGCCTTTACCTGCCAGCTCTCCTCCCAGCCCAGCCAAGTAAGGAAAGTCAACAGAGTGCCTTCCCCTAGGAGGTTCACACCTCCCTTAGGATGTACCCCATGTGAAGGGATATATAGGTCTGGGCCTCTTAACTTACAAGGCCTAAAGCCCACCAGATTATTATCAAGTCCCTTTTGTCAGGATCTATTTGCGTCTCAATCAGAAAACTTAATTGTAGCTTAGACAGCACCTTTCTTAGCTCCTCTAATAATGACTCTGTCCTTTGTTCTAGACCCTGTCTAGCACACTTGGGCCTCATTCCTTTGTAATCATAACCTCTACTCTACCACCAATGGTTCTACTCCCAACCTGTGTGTACTGATGGTCCTCTTCCCCACTTAATGCTGTATAATTGTTCAGACCTGGTAAATGCCACTCTTAGGATCATTGGTTACTATCCTCACTCTGTCTTTTATGACCTTGTCTAAATATGATCAGTGTAGGTGAACTTGGAAGGCTTCCATAGCCTTGGCAACTCATGACGACATCCTAGGGTGGTTACTGGTGCTATAAACTAGAGTGTCAATTTGTGGGATCAACAACAGGAGTCATTGTGCACTTCATCCTTATGTGGGATCTCTGTCCTTAATGTGCTGTACATTGTGATTTAATGCTATAACTCGTACTCAAACAGTATGTTTCACTTTGTGTTTCTATGTGGGTGCAAACTGTTGAAATCTTTACTTAATGTATACTAAATTGATCTTCTGTATATAAAGAGAATTGAAAATGAATCAATGTGAATGGAAGGGGAGAGGGTGCAGAAGAGGGGAGGGTTGAGGGCAGGAGGGAAATTATGGGAGGGGGAAGCCATTGTAATCCATAAGCTGTACATTGGAAATTTATATTCATTAAATAAAAGTTAAAAAAAGAATCTGGATATTAACCCCGTATCAGTTGCATAATTAAATATTTTCTCCATTCTCTCCATTGCCTCTTCACTTTGTTGAGTGTTTCCTTTGCAGGGAGGAAGCTTCTTAGCTTTGTGTAATACAATCTGTCTATTTTATCATTGATTGCCTATGCTTCTAGGGTCTTACCCAAGGAATATTCACATACCCCAATGACTTGCAGTGTTTCCTCAGTATTCTCGTCTAGTAATTTGATGGTACCAGGTAGTATATGTTGATCCTGGCTCCTGGCTCAGATCAGCACAGCTCCAACTGGTGTGGTGAGTGAACCAGTGGATAGAGGACCTTTCTCTCTCTCTGCCTCTTCTTCTCTGTAACTCTGCCTTTCAAAAAAAATAAATATTCAGAAAGAATGAATACCTTTTTAAAAATGATTTATTTGTTTATTTTAAGGGCAGAGTTACAAAGATGAAGAGTCAGTGACACACACACACACAGAGAGAGAGAGAGAGAGAGAGAGAGAGAGAGAGCTCTTCCATGCACTGGTTTATTCCCCAATGGCTGGAACAGTTGAAGAGGAGCCTATCTGAAGCCAGGGTCAAGGAGCTTCTTTCAGGTCTTCAAGGCAGATGAAGGAGCCCAAGGATTTGGACCATCTTCTACTCTTTTCCCAGACCATAGCAGAGAGCTGGATTGGAAATGGAGCAGGCAGGAGTAGAACTGGTGCCCATTTGGGATGCCACCACTGCAGGAGGCAGCTTTAGCTGCTGTGCCACAGCACTGGCCCTGGATGAAAACATTTTAATATATAATAAAGCAGTTAACATTTTCTCATTAATTCAACATCTTTGCATGATTAAGCTCATGCTCTTTTTAAAGATTTGTTTATTTACATGAGAAGCAGTTACAGAGAGGGAGTGACATAGAGAGATCTTACATTCACTAGTTCACTCCCAAAATGGCCAGAAATGCTAGAGCTGGACTGATCTGAAAGTAGAATCCAGAAGCTTCTTCCAGGTCTCCCATGTGGGTGCAGGGGTCCAAGGACTTGGGCCCATCTTCTATTGATTTTTCAGGCCATAGCAGAGAGCTATGGCACATGGAGAGGAGCAGCTGGGACATGAATAGGCCCCTATATGGAATGCTTGCACTGCAGACAAAGGCTTAGCCTGCTACAATCCAGCACCAGTTCCAGGGAGGATTCTCTTTCCAACTAGAAATGTCACATCACTGTGGTGTTTGCTTTCTTAACAGTTTGTCACACCATAAACAAAGAGAGTCAAATTGTTAAATCAACAACAGGAGTCACTGTGTACTTATGTCTCATGTGGGATCTGTCCTTAATGTGTTCCAATGTGAAGTAATGCTATAACTAGTACTGAAACAGTATTTTTACA